>NC_045547.1:7545220-7725624 GCF_009769535.1 Thamnophis elegans
CTTTGATTTCAGGTTTTGCTGATTAGATACATTTGTTGTTATAGAAATGGTTAGTGCATATTAGTATATAAAAGTAAAACGTTGAGGCTGCAATGCTACTATCTTATAAAGATCAAGGTTCCTCTCGCACATATGTGCTAGTCGTTCCCGACTCTAGGGGGCGGTGCTCATCTCCATGTCAAAGCCGAAGAGCCAGCGCTGTCCAAAGACGTCTCCGTGGTCATGTGGCCAGCATGACTAAATGTCGAAGGCGCATGGAACGCTGTTACCTTCCCACCAAAGTGGTCCCTATTTTTCTACTTGCAATTTTACGTGTTTTTGAACTGCTAGGTTGGAAGAAGCTGGGATAAGTAACGGGAGCTCACTCCGTTACACAGCGCTAGGGATTCTAACTGCCGAGCTGTCAACCTTTCTGATCGACAAGCTCAGCTTCTTAGTCATTTCAGTACTGCACTAAAAAGAGTAGGAAGTCAATGTTTTTATTTCTCTTCCCTCCCTTTACCTTACACTTTTTTCCCTTCCGTTTTTTCCTCCCCATTTTCCCCACTATTTTGATTTTTCTTTTGTATTTTATATCCTGATAAACTTAATAAAAATTTGAAAAATAAAGACTTGCTTAATATAAGAGTGATGTTCCTGGTTATTAAAGGTCCTGAAAAAAGCCAAGAATGCCAAAAGGAAGTCATGACGGGCTTCATTGATTACATTGCATTCAATTGGGTCAGCTATGTCAAGCTGCTAAAAGTGCTTAGAAAAATGGGAAATCCGGAACATCTCATTGCCCACATGAGAGAACTTAAGAATAACAGAATAACAGTTGGAAGAGACCTTGGAGGTCTTCTAGTCCAACCCCCTGCTCAAGGCAGGAAATCCTTTAATCTTTTAGACAAATGGTTATCCGACATCTTCTTACAAGTTTCCAGTTATGGAGCATCCACAACTTCTGGAGGTAAGCCGTTAATTGTCCTCACTGTCAGGAAAGTTCTCCTTAGTTCTAAGTTGCTTCTCTCCTTGATTAGTTTCCACCCATTGCTTCTTCTTCTACCCTCAGGTGCTTTGGAGAATAGGTTGACCCCCCCCCTCTTCTTGTGGCAACCCCTCAAATATTGGAAGACTGCTATCATGTCACCCCTAGTCCTTGTTTTCACTAAACTAGACATACCCCATTCCTGTAACCATTCTTCATACGTTTTAACCTCCAGCCCCTTTTGTTGCTCTTCTCTGCACTGTTTCTAAAGTCTCAACATCTTTTTTATATCATAGCGATATAAACTGGATGCAATATTCCAAGTGTGATCTTACCAAGGTGTAAAAGACAGGTCAGGAATAAAGACGGGTCAGGAAGACATCATTCTGTGTCCACAGAATGGACACAACATGGCCAAAAAAAAAGACTATCCCAGATTTGCAAAGGAATGTGACAAGTTTGAATACTCTCCTCTTATTTATTCAACCTATGTGCTGAATATACACTAAGGGAAGGCGAGTATGGTTTTAAAATTTGGAGAGGAAGATCAGTAACTTGCATTATGCTGATGACACTACTCCAAAAGCTGAAAATACAATGGCTCTGCCAGCTCCAGTAATAAAAGTCAAGAAGAGCAGTGGGGAGGGAAAGGAACTTTAATTAAAAAGACCAAACTAATGACTACAGGTAAACGAACCAGCCTTAGGATAGATAATGAAGATTTCAGAGTGGTAGATCAACCATCCACAGTAAAAGAACATGCAGAAATAAATCAAGAAATATGCCATAGGGTAGCGCTTGGTAGAGTAGCCATGAAAGACTTTGAAAAGTTATTCAGATCCCATAATGTGTCTACGACTATAAAGATTAGAATTGTGCAAGCTGCGGTATTTCCTGTGAAACTCTATGGAAGCGAAGGTTAAATGAAAATTAAATGCCAAACAAATTTCATCTGTGAAGAGTTCCCTTGATCAACACATTCTTGTTGGCATTTACTTACAAAATGTTGTTTAAGCTTGGACAAAAATTTCTTCATTATTTTTTCATGATGCTCTTGAAACCTCAACAGCTTAGGAAAACCAGGAATAAAAAACCCTAAAATTGGGGAAAGTAGGGGAGGGAAGAGAGAGAGATCGTCATGAATAAGCAACTATCCATCCATTATTCTATCTATCTATCTATCTATCTATCTATCTATCTATCTATCTATCTATCTATCTATCTATCTATCTATCTAGCTATCTAGCTATCTAGCTATCTAGCTATCTAACTATCTAACTATCTATCTATCTATATCATCTAGTTATTTATTTATTTATTTCACCACAAGGCAATGCTGCATCCTGCAGTAACTTAGTAAGCAATGTTAAATAAAAATAAACCACTTAAATAAGATTATTAATCTACACCTAGGTAATGAAGCATCAAAATCTGAGCTATAACAATGGGAAAGATGAAAAAGAAAGGGAAAGTGGGAGGAAACAGAAAAGGATGAGCAGTAGCAAGGTGAACTGTCTCAATCATAGCAGTGAAAGGTGCTTTGCTAGAGGATCTGAATGCTAAGATGGGGACAGATCATGCTGAACAAGGTCTAGATTGTAGCCACTAAGAGCTGACCTCAATTTGATGGCATACAGTCAATGATTCTAGGTTTAATGCAACTGGATGTTCAGTAGCTTTTGAAAGCATCTCATGTGAACCAGACCACTGCATGAAGCCATACAGATAGTCCTCAACTTATAACCGTAACAGCGGCTGCCCACTATGGTTGTAAATCATGACAGTGGTGAAGCAGGTCATCACCTAACCAGACCCAATTTTACCACTTTTTCTGTCCCTCTGGTTAAGCGAATGTGAAGATCATTCAGCAAACTCAATGTTCACTATAGGGTAATTTTGCTGAAGCCCAGAAATAAAGATCCGTTTTCAGCAAAAACGTTGTAAATCGGACTCGCGACTGTAGGACACTGCCAAAAGCCATAAAGGTGGGCTGATTCCTGAGCACCTGAAATGTGGTCATACAATCCGGGGAGTTTGTGGGAGGGGAGGGTTGTCAGAATTTTGTAAGTACTTTTTGGGGATCCATTATAGCTTTCAAATGTCACTAAGCAACCAGTTGTAAATCAAGGACTACCTGTAATACCATTTGTTTCAACTCTTTGTGATACCCATAATACCTTTGACTAGTCAACTTGGTTTAGGACAGTGGTATGAACCACTGGTGGGATTCAAATTTCTTTTGCTATGGGTTCTGTGGGTGTGGCTTGATGGGCGTGGCGTAGCTTGATGGGCGTGGCAGGGGAAGGACACTGTAAATAATCTCCATTCCCTCTCACTCCAGGGAAAGGTTACTGCAAAATCCCCACTTCCTCCCAATCAGCTGGGACTCAGGAGGCAGAGAATAGATGGGGGCGGGGCCAGCCAGAGGTGGTATTTACCAGTTCTCTGAACTACTCAAAATTTCCACTACCGGTTCTCCAGAACTGTTCAGAACCGGCTGAATACCATCTCTGGTATGAACCCAGCCATGATGTTGCAGAACTGAAAAGCGAAATTCTAAATGTAATTCTTTTTTTTTTTAAATAAAAAAGGTTTGCTAAAAAGGTTTAATGTGAAGAGGCCAGTTTAGCTATCACGACATGGAATGAAACTTCAGGTACCTACCATGCATAGCATGCTTGGGCCCTGATAGCAGCTTCACTAAAGCCCAGAAAGCATCTTCCTCGTTCATGTACATTAGGAGCAATGCGGTTATGTGGCTCATCCCTTGACAGTATCCAACCTCCTGGGGGGGGAAGCGGACAAAACCGTTACAAAATTGGTGTGCGCATGCAAAGAACGCTAAAGCCATTGCACTCACTTTTTCTCTCGCAAGGGTAGACAGAGTGTGAATGACGAGATGCTTGGAGGAAGGATATCCCTGAGGATTAGTTCTCTGTCTGACTTTGCACAGAGAACGGAAAAGGAAAGCGAGACTGGCGGAACTAGAGCTTCTACAGGACAAGCTATCATGATCTAATGTTTTTATCCTGAAGATGTGGAGGGGCCCCTAAGGCAGTGTTTCTTAACCTGGCACGCTGGCTTGGGAATTCTGGGAGTTGAAGTCCATGTATTTTAAACCAGCCAAGGTCAAGAAAGACGGCTCTAAGGCAGGGGGGGTCTCCAACTTTGGCAACTTTAAGCCTGGCGGACTTCAACTCCCAGAATTCCCCAGCCAATGGCTGGTTGCCAAGGTTGGAGACCCCTGCTCTAAGGAAATGTTGACTGTAAAGTTAGGAAAGGACAAAGGAGTCCTTCCTTTCCCTTTTCTGCACTCTGACTTGTTGTTATTC
Source organism: Thamnophis elegans (assembly GCF_009769535.1). Lineage (NCBI taxonomy): Eukaryota > Metazoa > Chordata > Lepidosauria > Squamata > Natricidae > Thamnophis > Thamnophis elegans. The sequence goes on from NC_045547.1 coordinate 7,549,520, forward strand.
CACATCTTTAGCTTATTCCACGTAATCTTTAGCTCCTCTCCCCTGTTTAGGTGACTAGCTGAGCCCTCATGGTGAAATTCTAGTTAGTACAAAAACAGCCTTCAAGACAGAAAATGTGTACTTCAGAAGGAAGTCAACAGAAAACCTCTGATTAAATTTCTCTCCTTTCAAACAGATTCATTTGAACTAAGAAATTGGACCTGAAACGTGGACCTGATAGTGGGGGTGTTAGTTCACTTAATTGGTTCCCGACTCTCCGTGAATCCTTGCCACGTTTTGCAGATATCAGCCTGGCAGCTCTCCAAGCCAGATAAGGTCTGTGACTGTAAATGCTCCCTTGAAAGACTTTGCTGGATGTGAATGAACAGAATTCAGAGTCAATTAATAAAAGGGTTTTTTGTCGGGACAAGGCGTTTGCTTCATGCTCTCGGGAAGCCTCGGTCAGAACACCGCTGCTGTCTTTTCAGGAACATTTGTAACTTTCTGTTCCAGAATTCCACAACTATTTCTCAGTATGTGACCCAGCTCGATAACACTGCTAAAACTTATTACGCATAACATGTAGCATTTTATTGGCTGAGTGAACTTATTCACCACTTCTTTTTTTTCAGTTTCTGATCTTAATGGTCCCAGGCAAGCATTTGCAAAACAACCTTTGATAGCATCTGGCCAAGAATCAGAAATTATTTTCTTTTTACACCTGCTGGGCCAAACAACCCAATACAGAATTACATCTATTCAAACTCGCTGTTTTCGTGTTGCCCTTGAGAATTATATTTCCATGAATTCAATATCTTTTAAGAGTGACCTATGTGAACTGACTGTGTGTAGATGCAGAGACCCATGCACAGATCATCTTACCGTATTATAAACAGAATATGCAGCTAAGACATGGAACAGAGATTGTTGCCTGGAGGGGGGAAAAAAGACAGAAGATGTAACTATACAAAATCAAAATGTGTTTTGGAGTCAGGTTACGGGAAAAATTACTTGTGATGTAAAATGTTGCCGGCTTAATATCATATCAGTCCTATTCTGCACATCTGCATAACCCTGCACACTGAAAACCGCCTACTACTTAACAAAAATTGGCTGTCTATCTATTATGTATGTCTGTGAGTTGTAAAAGCAAGAACATCAGAGTTCTGTTATATGATAAAATATTTACAAAAGCTCTCTTTGAAAGGAAAAAAAAAGACCACACAGTGGGTTGCCTATCTGGGAAAGAGTTCTGTTACAACAAAAGAAACTGAGCATTGAAGGAAACAGACCGTTGTAGAAAATCATGCATTTTACAAAATGTAATAGGGTATTTTGTAAAAATATGCTGAAACCTGGACACCTGGGGTACATGTGTCTAGCTTGCCCTTCCATTCATTCTCATCCACATTTTAGCCCCAATCTGAATTCTGGCTTCAGGGAGAATGCTGAATCCTCACAACTTTATTTTTTATCCTGTCTTTATTGTTTTTACAAATAACTTAAGGCAGCAAATATATTCAACACACCTTCCTCTTCCTCATTTTCCCCACAACAATCCTGTGAGGTGAGCTGGGCTGAGAGAAAGAGTGACTGGCCCAAAGCCAACCAGCTAGCTTTGATGCCTAAGGCAGGACTAGAACTCACCATCTCCTGGTCATTGGTCGCTCAGCTGGTTCTCCTGCCTAAAGCAGGAGTCAAGCTGATGGTCTCCTACTTTCCAGCTTGGTGCTATAACCACTAGATCAAATTTCTTTTGAGTTTCTTTGCCATTTACTAACTTGGTTTCCTTATCCTTACCACAGAATTTCTTCCTCTCTTGAGCATAGATACAGTCACTCTGGCTGTGTAACAACATCTGAAGTTGAAATTATGACATCCTCTTCCTCCTCCTCCTCCTGACAAAATGTCTCGCCAGCGAAAACATACCAACTTGTAAACTCTCTGCGATCCAAGAGAGGCACCCACCGAAGAGGAAACAGTACAGGTAGTCTTTGAGTTATGACTATAACTGAGCCCCCCCATTATGGTTATAAGCCGTGATGGTCGTCAAGCAAGTCACAATGTGACTGGGCCTGATTTTACAAAGTTTTTTGCAGCAGCAAAATGGCACAGTCGTTAAGCGAACACATTGTTCATGATGGGACGGGGTTTTGACAGAAACCGGAAGGAAATGCCAGTTTCCAGCAAAAACATAAGTCGTGACCATGTAATCACTACAACGCTACAAACCGTTGTAAAAGCAGCCAAGTGGCTGAGCACTTAAAAATGTGGTCATGTGCCTGTGGAGTTGTGTGCAGATGTTAGCACTTCGAATTCAAATTGTTCTAGTGATCTACTGTAACTGCCAGTTGTAAGTCGAGGAATACCTATAACCGGGGGACATGGAAACAAGCCCACTTTTTAGTGGGCCCCTGTTAAAATATTCATGACTGGGAGAGACATGGGAAGAAGGTCGGCCAATGAATAGCCATAGCAACTAAATCAGCCAATGGGAGCTGAAACAGATTTGTCTGGGCTTGTCTGCTGAAATGAAACTAACTGCTTGGGTTTGCCTGTAACTCTCCTGCCTTGTGTTCACTTGGAAGAACCACCTGTTGTTATTGTACATTTATTCATGTATTCTTATGTATATAAAGAAGTTAATGAATCCTGCAGCATCAGTTATCTGTGTGCTTCTGGATTTGAATTTATGCAACAAACTCTGAGAGCCCCTCCTTCTGGAATACTACGTTGTTGAAAGTTAGAATTGCTCCTTTCCTGTTAATCATCAGGAGCAGTTCCAATGCTGCTCTTCCAGGGCCTTTGAGGAATAAATGTTATTGTTATCTCCAAGTCATGAGCGCTATCTGACAAATTTTATTGTGAACATTTTCTCACGTTATTACGTCTCTTGTTGCCAATTATCAATCTGTTGGTTTGATCACTGTTGTTCTTGTCTTGTTCACCGTATTGAGCCATTCAAACAGAAATTGTGTAAACAAACCAATCAGGGGAAATGCAATTTATTTTTTTAAAAAAATCCCAGAGTCTCGCTCGCATACAGCTTTAGTCTAAGAGGTTGCAATGATAACCCATGACACAGTATTTCATCTGAATCGTCCCAAAGTGAAGGCGAAAAAAAACATGTTCAAAAATTAGAACAGGCAATTTAGATATATCTAAGAGTTGGGATAATGCTCAGTGGAATTACTGTCATTTTATTTTTCCATGATGCTATTTCACTAACTGTTCTGATAATTCTCCTAAGCTTAGAAAATGGGTTTTAAAAAAAAGCGATCTGCAGAAAGGGGATACAACTGTCTAAAATAATCACAATCCAAAATCTACTTAGAACACTCTCACAACTAACTAAACAATAATATTGTTCGTTCAGTTTGGCAAAAGGGAGCTTGGGCAATACTTCATAGTAAACACAAGTTGACTGTAGTACTTAAGAATCCATTTGCAACATGGTGCCCTTCTATTGCTTCAAATCTACAACTTACAACACGGGTGGTGAATCTGGAGAGCTGTAATCCTACTGCATCTGAAACCAACTCATAAAAAGGTGTAATTGGCTCTCATAATTTCCAAATATTTTTAACCTAAAAAATACTGAAAGAATACTGAATTTTCTTCATATGTATCTAAATGGCTATGGGGGGCTACCAAATATCAACTTTGGATTAATTTAAGGGACTCTTTGGAAGGTAAATCCTAGCAGGTATCTGAATATGGCAATTTTGGAACACTTTCCTTCAAGTTAGTTTAGTGTTTCTGGCACTTTAAAATGCAGGGTAACAGCTTTTTAAAATTTCCTTGGGCCATTTCAAAATCAAACGCAGCATTGAGGATTTAATATGGGAAAATATGACTCTGTTTCAATGTGAAAATGTTCCCATTTTAAAAACTTTAAACTCTTTTCTAAAAATCTTGCTAAGGATGCTTTTCTTATGTCTATGCCAGCCTGTTAAATATAGATGAGCGTGATTCTGCTGTCACGTGTACTTTTGAGTCCAGATCTCCCAAGGCAGAAAGACAGAGAGAAAATATCTGTAGTTCAGGGTTGAACTGTGAAATCCTTGGTGCTCTCTGAGGTTGGTAGTTTTTTGGCAGACATTTCATTACCCAGCTGGGTAACATCATCAGTGGACAAACCTCTGCAAGAAAACCACCAAGCACAAAGAGTACCAAAGATCTCACAGAGAGACATTAAGCTGGAATCAAGGGGATGGGAGAAAGTTTTGCCCTGGAAGACAGGACACAAAATTTTGTTGCACCTCTGTATAGATTAAATCTCTTGGAAGTTCTAGACAATAAAAAAGCAACGAGATCCACATGGAAGGAGTCGATTTAGCTTCACTCACTTTACTCCATATCTATCTCTGAACATGATGTGATCCCGATAGGTCCGATTAACATCGAGATCAATTTGCCGGATATCTGGAGAGATTCCTCTTGCTCGCGTTTTTAAAGTCTAGGGGAAGAAAGAGAGAAACAATCAACAAATGTACATACACCAAGACTTCACTGCTCATTTTAGCTCATCATCCTTTTTCAATGAGTCTCCACTTCTCACAAAGGCCATAAACCTTATTTTGCTTGGGCTGAGGGAAGCAAAACTCATTTGCTCTCTTACAAAATATCTTCTTCCAACAAGAAGCAGGATTTTAAGTACCGGTGGTGCTCCATTTGCACCAGTTCATTTAATGATCGTTCAAAGTTACAATGGCACTGAAAAAAAGTGGTTTCTATTTTTCACACTTATGACTGTTGCGGCATCCCCATGGTCATGTGATCAGAATTCGGCCATTTGGCAATTGGTTCATATTTATGACCGTGGCAGTGTCCCGGGGTCCTGGGGTGACCTTTTGTAACCTTCCCACAAGCAAAATCAATGGGGAAGCCAGATTCACTCGTTAGTAATTTTACATGCAGTGATTCACTTAATAACGGTGGCAAGAAAGCTGGTAAAATGGGGCAAAGCCTCACTTAACCAATGTCTCACTTAGCAATATAAAATTTGGGCTCAATTGTGGTCGTAGGTTGAGGACTACCTGTACAAGCAGTCAACCATAGTGAACAACCATAGTGAAGAGCCGAGGTGGCGCAGTGGTTAGGGTGCAGTACTGCAGGCCACTTCAGCTGACTGTTATCTGCAGTTCAGTGGTTCTAATCTCACCGGCTCAAGGTTGACTCAGCCTTCCATCCTTCCGAGGTGGGTGAAATGAGGACCCAGACTGTGGGGGCGATATGCTGACTCTGTAAACCGCTTAGAGAGGGCTGAAAGCCCTATGAAGCGGTATATAAGTCTAACTGCTATTGATCCTTCTGAACTGCAACAACAGGGACATTCAAGTGGAAAAGGATATTACATGCACATCCTTCTGCTGGCTTCCATATATGCAACTGGGAGGAACCATGACAAGGAATGTTGATCTGGAAAATATTTGGTGGGCCCAAATGTTCTACATCAACATTCCTTGCCGTGGTCAATCTAGCCTACCTCCGGGTGAAAGGAATGAAAGGAACATCTTAAATTTGTTCTATTGATCAGTGAATGATGTGAAGAATCGAAAGTGGCATATGAGGTAAGAGAAGCAGCTGCTTCTGAAGTTTTTGCGTGTTGCAGAAAATTCTACCTATCAGTCAAGCCATCCGGATGTTTAAGCACTTCCAGAATTGTAGAGGTCATGCGCTAAGAAATTCAGAGAGCTGCAGTCCCAGGAGACATCAATTTAGGAAGAGCATTGTATTATAACTGTGGGGTTGAAAGGAAACCACCAAGGACACTTAAACACACTGAGGACACCTTAGTTCAATCCTGTGATACTAATATTCTCTTCTATTGGTAGCATCCTACGTAGCTTTTGGTCCACAGGCTGAGAATCTGCCCTAAATTACAATTTTTGACAGCACAATTTCCTGCCAACTTTCACTGAAAGTGAAAGGAAATAGGTTCATTGAGTGTCTGGCAGGTTTAGATGTAATTTATTAATTTCCCAAGCAAAACAGTAGCAGATGAACTCCTGTGTGCACCCACCCCCTCATTTCAAAACATCTCTGGATTTCCAAATTGAAAAGTAACAATTTAAACACAAATACAACATCCAAAAAAGAGTGTGAAAAACAGAATAAACATGATATAAGACTGTTTCTTGGGGTACCTACAGCTATTTACTGTTTTATTAACTAGATGTGTAAGGCTGTTCAACTCAAAACAACATAACTCTGTTTGGCACACAACACACAGGCACACACACAAAACAAACAATACACCAGGGCAGGTAAGGGAAAATCTTGTGAAATGTTCCTGAGAAAACTACAATGGTTCTCAACGTAGCGAAAACATCTATAACCAATTTTGTTGTATTTAAGTACAATGACAATAAAGATTATACTATACTATAATCCAGTGGTTCCCAAACTTGGCAACTTTAAGACTTGCAGAACTGGCTGGAGAATTCTGGGAGTTGAAGTCCACAAGTCTTAAAATTGCCAAGTTTGGGAACCACTGCTATAACCAATACTGACATCTGGAATCTTTTCAGTAGGAAAAAGCTGCAGAAATCTTCAGGCGTACAAATTAAGTTGGAGTTGTACTCAGGTTCTTGCCTAATGGATAATTTTAATTTAGGGTTCCTATCACTCAGTACTTTTCCAGAAGAAAAAAAGATTTAAAAATTGGGAAAGAATGGTATTTATTTTACACCTATTAAACGGATTACATTTACTATTTGCTGCATTATAGCAATAACACTTTGACTCATATACCGTTTCATAGGGATTTACAGCCCTCTCTAAGCAGTTTGCAGGGTCAGCCTATTGCCCCCCAACAATCTGGGTTCTCATTTTATCCACCTCGGAAGGATGGAAGGCTGAGTCAACCTTGAGCCGGTGAGACTCGAACTGCCAAACTGCAGTCAGCCGGCAGTCAGCAGACATAGCCTGCAGTACTGCACTCTAGCCACTATGCCACCATTACGTAAAGCAAAAGCTCCATGTTTCACTTTCTGGCTTCAAAACTCACATTATAATAACCTCTCATTTCTTCTTTCATTTTTGGGACGTCGAGTAACAGGGACCAGATTTCGCCTCTCAGCTGCAATGGAATTCCTTTATAGATTCTTCTGTGAAACTGTGCCCAAAAAAGAAAAGCAAATGTAATTAACATGCACGGAGGTAAATTGGACTGAAATTATTACATGATTACAACTGCAATATCAAGAGGTACAGATTGTCCTCAACTTACGACCACAATTGAGTCCAAAATTTCTGTTGTTAGGGAGGCATTTGTTAAATGAGCTTTGCCCCCGCTTTATGACCTTTCTTGCTACCCTTGTTCTCTGCCGTTGTTAAGTTACTAACACGATTGTTAAGTGGATCTGACTTCCCCCATTGTCTTTGCTTCTCAGAAGGTTACAGAAGCTGAGCGCATGACACACACATATACACACCCCTGGGGACACTGCTACTGTCATAAATATGAGTTGCCAAGCATCCGAATTCTGATCATGAGACCATGGGATGCTGCAATGGTCATAAGTTTGAAAAACGGTCATAGGTCACTTTTTTCCAGTGCCATGGTAACTTTGAATGGTCACTAAACAAACTGTTGTAAATCAAGGACCACCTGTATTAGCAATATGTTTCCAAAGCAGAGATGGCTCTTAGGTTTTGGCTGGAGGCTACAGTCAATGCAAAATTGAGCATTGCTGAAAACTGGTCATGCTGCAGATCTCATCAACCAAAGATTACTAATTGGCGGGGATCACAAGATGGGCCTTTTCTACAGCGGCCTCTGCTATGTGGAATATCTTTCTCTCAGAGATTAGCTGCTTTCCGTATTATCTCTATTTTTACCCTGAAATGCACTCTAGGCATAGATGAGCTAGGACTATTTAAGTCAGAACAGATGCTAGATGAGATATCCTTACTAAAGAAATTATGATTTGGAGAAAAAGAAAAGTTTAAACAAATCAATAAGTGAAACTGAACTTTAATCTCCTGGTTTAATTTACAAACCAAAGATTCCAAATGGATTTCACAACTATAAACCTTTAATTACTATGTCATGTAGTACATGGAAAATAGTGGATTTTGTAAACCGGCCCAATATGGCTCTTACTTTTAACTAGATGGTAACCCGGCATTGCCTGGGTATTTATTAATCCCAATCCTCCTTCCATGAATGTTTCCACAATTTCTAATCTTGGATTTTCCTCCTTACCAGAGGGAGCCCCCTTGTGGAGTACTGTGAAGTGGTTACCATGGCAACTCCACAGTGCTGTACAATAAAAGCTATTTTAAGACAGTATGGTAGAAGCCATTTTAAGGCACAACAGGCTGTATCTTAACAAAACACACACCCTAAGGGCTGTTAGGGGTGTCTTACCCCCACAATATTTGTTTCAAGAGAGTAAGTCATCTGTGTACCAAGTTTGGTTGAAATTGCTCAAAGCGTTCCAGAGTTATACGGGGACATACACACAGACAGCCATTTATACATATACATATACATATACATATACATATACATATACATATACATATACATATACATATACATATACATATACATATACATATACAGGTAGGTAGGTAGGTAGGTAGGTAGGTAGGTAGGTAGGTAGGTAGGTAGGTAGGTAGATAGATAGATAGATAGATAGATAGATAGATAGATAGATAGATAGATAGATAGATAGATAGATAGATGATAGATAGATATAGATTATAGATTATTAAGCAGTCAAAATTAAATTCTTCAGAACCATGCACTTTTTCAAGCCCATGTATTTGAGAAAGAAAAAGATTATGCTCCTTCAAATATCAAATTTATAGGAGTTAATAAGCTACATTTTTATCACCTATTTCTAATAACATTCAGCCAAGGTACATACAAATAACATGTTTGCCAGTCAGCTCAGACACAGTATCCACTTACCACAGATACAGTGTCCACTTCATCCTCCTGTTCAAAATTTTAATTCCTATCCTAATTACTACTTTTGAAATTGGAATATAGCTTTATTGATGGTTGTGAATTGTAATGTATAAATACAATTTAGGAAAAGCTAGTAGGCTTCGCGTGGCATCAGTGAAATTGATCAAGATCATAATCTACTGTTAAAGTACACTGAATAAGCAGATTTCTGGGGCAAGGATATCTGTTGTTTTTTAACATATTTCTTTTATCATGCAAGAAATAATTCAGCCTTGTATTTAACCAATCCTTAAACTATGACCACATAACAAAGCATTCCTCCACCTTTCTACAATGTCAATAATAACAAAATCCATTCACATAAAACTCATAAGATACTTTTAAAAATGTCAAAATGCTTTATGTTCTCAAAATTTATCCATATCCGTGTTTCTCAGCATGCTAGCTGGGGAATTCTGGGAGTTGAAGTTCACATATCTTCAAGATGCCAAGGTTGAGAAACACTAATTTACAATTCTTTGGGGCAACTTATTGCTATATCCATTTTTCATACACGAATTACAGCTGACACTGTGATTTATCAAACTACAAATCACTTTCAAATCTAGAGAACAAGGGTACAATTATAGCTATTCCCAAACCAAGACTTTAAAAATTAGAATTGCAGCCCCCTTTAAAATTAGAATTACAGCCCCTTTTTAAAAACAACCAGAGTTTCAGAATTTTAATTAAGGGAATGTCAGAATTCAATATAACAGTGATGTCTTCACAACTGAAGCCCCTGTCCCTTTGTAATGTATGTATGTTTATTACACTTGTATGCTGCCCTATTCCCTATGTGTGTGTGCAAAACAAACAAATAAAGAGGCAGAATTTTGATTGCATGGCCATTGATATTCCTTAGCCTGCTCCCACCCTCATGCCACTGGACATAATTGAAGTGGGATGGGGAAGGAGATACATGGTTTAAGTAGGTTTTAAACATAGAATATCAGTAGCTGAGGGTGAGAACACTGCCTTACATGCACACTGCCTGTAATAGAACAGAATTCTTTATTGGCCAAGTGTGATTGGATACACGAGGAATTTGTCTTTGGTGCATATGCTCTCAGTATACATAAAACGACAAGATTCGTCAAGAATCATAAGGTACAACACTTAATGATAGTCATAGGGTACAAATAAGCAATCAGGAAACAATCAATAGCAATATAAATCGTAAGGATACAAGCAACAAAGTTACAGCCATGCAGTCATAAGCGTGACCCGACAAATGCGCGCATGACAAAAACACGCCAACAAAACTGCGGTGCTAAAACCGCGACGTCAACGCGATGTCATCAACGTGGCGACAACAGCGCACCGACAGAAGCGCGATTTAAGTTAAGGTAAGGGTTAGGTTTAGGGTTAGGGTTAGGTTTAGAGTTAGGGTTAGGTTTAGGGTTAGGGTTAGGTTTAGGGTTAGGTTTACAGCGCGCTTCTGTCGCCACGCTGTTGTCGCCGCGCTTCAGCACTCATTCGTCGGCGCTCTTTAGAACTCGCGGTTTTGTCACCGTGGTTTAGTCGGGTGCGCTTTTGTCGTTAGCCCTTTTGTCGGTGAACCAGTCATAAGTGGGAGGAGATGGGTGATAGGAACGATGAGAAGACTAATAGTAATAGTAATGCAGCCTTAGTGAATAGTTTTGACATTATTTGTTTAGCAGAGTAATGGCATTCGGGGGGAAACTCTCCTTGTGTCCAGTTGTTCTGGTGTGCAGTGCCCTATAGTGTCGTTTTGAGGGTAGGTAGGAGTTGAAACAAGTTATGTCCAGGATGCGAGGGATCTGTAAATATTTCCACGGTCTACTTTTTAACAAAGGGGAAAGGCATTTTCTAACAAAAGGTGCTTACTAATCATCCAAATCACTTAAAATATAGAGCATGTTGAAGGTCCTTCTCTTCCACCCCCCTGCTCCAGCAGGAGGCCCCTATACCAGGGGTGGGCAATTAATTTTCCCAAGGGGCCACATGAGAAACTGGGATTTTTGTGGAGGGCCGAACCAATGGAGCTGTGAAGGTGCTTAGATATGCCAAAGAGACATATGTATTTTTTTTTTAAAAAAAAAAGGAGTTGCCTTCAAAATAAAAGCAATCCACAGGTGCTGGACAGGGACAGCCAAAGGGCCAGATGTGGCCCAAGGGCCACAAAATGTCCACAGCTGCCCTACATCATTCTGTCCAGCTTCTTGAAAACTTCCAGTGAAGGAGCACCCACAATTTCTGGAGGCAAGTTGTTCCACTGATTATTTGTTATGAAGGAGAGAATGAACCTGGAATTAAGGAGAAATTTCCTGACAGCGAGAACAATTAATCAGTGGAGCGGCTTGCCTCCAGAAGTTTTGGGAGCTTCATCACTGGAGGTTTTAACGAAGAGATTGGATAACCATTTGTTTGAAATGGTACAGGGTTTCCTGCTTGAGCAGGGGGCTGGACTAGAAGACCTCCAAGGTCCCTTCCAGCTCTATTCTGATTCTGTCAGGGAATTTCTCCATAAAATAGAACAGAATAGAACAGAATAGAGTAAGAGAGTTGGAAGGGACCTTGGAGGTCTTCTAGTCCAACCCCTTGCTTAGGCAGGAAAGCCTCCACTACTTCAGACAAATGGTTATCCAACATCTTCTTAAAATTTTCCAATGTTGAAGCGTACATAGCTTCTGGAGGCAACTTCTGTTCCACTGATTAATTTCTCATTAATAAATTTCCATCCTGTTTATGATCTTAAAATTAGTAGCCGGAACAATAACATTGTACAATGGGCCAGAACGCACGGTGGGAGATGATTGGCTGGCTGGTTCCTGCATGAGCCAAACCTACGCTACGATTGGTTGCCGTGGGTGTAAAGGGGGAGTTTCCCTTTTTTCTTCTTCTTCTGTGTGCTGTTTGTGGATTCACCTCATGATTTTCCCGAGTCTCTTGTCTGCTGTAAATTGTAAATTGTGAAATATATTTATTTATATAAAACTACAAGTTCGTCTCAGTGTCGCTGACTTCATCTGGACAGCTGCTGCGCAATTCGTCTTGTTATTTCTTGTCCTGCCCTCGGGTGTTTTGGAGCAGAGGTCTCCGCCCTTGGCCACTTTTAAGACTCGGGGGCTTCAACTCCCGCTGGCTGAGGAATTCTGGGAGTTGAAGTTGAGGTGGCAGGCTGAACCAAAGTAGGCCTCAAGCCTGAACCAAACTAGAGTTTCATGATATTAAGCTTTAACTGTTCATATATAGAAATTGCAAACGTTTGCTTTTAGGACATGGTGCGGGTAGACATGGGTTAGAAGGAAGTCTGCACATGAAATATGCTGAAGCAAAGCGTCTATTTTCAACTATCTGCTGGCTTGACTGTAAATCTGTCTGGTAGACACATTGTTAGTTCCTCAAAATATATGCTATGTTTGACCGTTGGCTGACTATGTATTATGACTTCCTGTAGACATAATATTGCTGTAACTCAAGGGCAAATCTTGAGGGGTGTTTCCAAAACCAACAGATGGCTTTAGCTAAAAGCAATAAACTATAAAAGGAATTTCCTGCTTTCACTCGGGGTTCAGGCCATTATTTCTGAACCTGCGCAATAAACATTTCCTTCTCTGAAGAGCTGGCTTCCGTGTCCTGTCTTTTCTACAACAAAGTCCACAAGTCTTAAAGTGGCCAAGGGCGGAGACCCTGCTTTGAAGAATTGGTCGACTTCCTCTTCTCTGTAACAGCCTGATTGTCACTCTATCTATCTGCTTTATTAACTCACTCCTTTGGCGAATGTTATACTCTGCTACTTTCCTTAGCTAAAAAGTTTTAAGTCACTTATACAGAAACGTCTGCACTTCCTGAAAACCAAGCCTTCTTTTCCCCCTCATCTTATACTATTAACTTCATTAATTATTTCTCTAGCATGTTTTAGTTTTTTAAAAAAAACCTCCTTCAGCAGTCTCTATGTTATGCAATTCCTGACTTGCATAAGTGCAACCTTAAGTCAAGAATGTCCATTTTATGCTTGTTCTGACTTGCTTATGCAAAAATTCCAGAACAGACATTGATGGAAACACCAAATTAAAAGCCCACATTTTTTTTAAAAAAAGTAAAAATAACATTTACCAATGTTAATAAAGATAATCTCAAGATCAGTTAAGTCCCTTCTTAAACTTCCACGATTTAACATTCTCTGACTGCTTTAGGTGAACAAAGGATATATTGTTTTAAAGTACTTTTCAGGGGATATGTGAGGGTGGATGATCCATAATTCACAGAAAGTCTCATTTAACAGTCCTTCAAGAGCCTGAGATTCCGCTATCAAAAACAATGAGAACCTTCTTGCTAAAGAAGCCATCATTTAAAATATTCACTTTCATCTCTCCTTTCCGTTTCAAACTCTTGATAGTTCAAAAGAGAACACTATCACAGTAGCAATGCTTGCGAAGAAGGAATTATACTTCTTTATCTACCACTAAGCCATGATTACATGATTTAGCATACTAAAAAGCAGAGACATTGCCCTGACAACAAAAGTGCGTACAGTCAAGGCTATGATTTTCCAGTTGCAATGTATGGCTGAGAAAGTTGGACCATAAAAAAAGGCTGAGCACCAAAGAATGGAGGCCTTCAAACTCTGGTGCTGGAGAAGACTCCTGCGAGTCCCTTGGACTGCAAGGCCATCAAACCCGTCAGTCCTAGAGGAGATCAACCCTGATTGCTCTTTAGAAGGCCAGATCCTGAAGATGAAACTCAAATACTTTGGCTACCTAATGTGAAGGAAGGACTCACTGGAGAAGAGACTCATGCTGGGAACGATGGAGGGCAAAAGAAGAAGGGGACAACAGAGAAGGAGGTGGCTGGATGGAGTCATCGAAGCAGTCGGTGTGATCTTAAATGGACTCCAGAGGATGATAGAGGACAGGAAGGCCTGTAGGAATGTTGTCCATGGGGTTGCGATGGGTCGGATACGACTTCACAACTAACAATAACAAAGCCAAGATTCATCTTACATTAAACCACAGGCTGGTATCATGGAAACAAGCAAGAATTAGATTTTCATTCTGGAGCATTCTTAATCTAATTCTAGGGTCAGACACATACATCAACCTCCACGGTCGTATGAAGAAGTCCAGTGGCTTTCCATAAAGAGATCAGTTCTGAATCAATATGGGAAACCAGTTTACTGTCTTTGTCTACATTTAGGTTCTAGTGACGATATGATGATTTGTTTAGTTGCAGTAAGCGCATGGAAAGAATTGTGTGCTCCATTTCTCCTGTGTACAGATTATGCTCTTCTTTTTTGCAAGCAATGATGAGCATCATATTGGCACCAGTCTTAATGCTCCCTGTGGCTAGCTGAAAATTACATTGAACAGCACAGAATCAAGTTAGCACATTTTTTTCCCTTAAAGTAATATTGAACTATATGGCCACATATACTGAAGTTTTTGTCAAGAATTGCTTCAAGGGGATAAAAAAGCAACTTCTCTGTACCTTAGTAATTTTATAAGAGCTTCACCATACCAAACATTGTGTTTCATAATATTCAGGAGTATGTTTTTATAGGTCATAAAATGGAAAGATTCCTATAAAGGAAAGACGCATAAAGCAGGCTTGGAATAAAGCAATGTCAACAATACAACCCCAATGGGTATGCAGGATGTGAACTCAAAATGCCCCACCTTTCTTTCCCACAAAATAAACTACCAAGGGGTTTTGAGATTATAGCCTCCTTCCATTAAATATTGCCCAAATGATGGCATTTTTCAAAGAAGCACCTGAGCCTTTATATGGGGGTCAGGGATGAGCAGTTTCGATGATGAAAGAAAGGAAGCAGATGGATTTTGTAAGATTGTGTTTATTTGTTCAATTTCTCACAGCCACTAATCTCAAATGACTCAGGATGGAGAACAGGAGGGAGAAGAGGAGAAGAGAGAGGAGTGGCTGAAGGAGGGGAGGGGAGAGGAAAGGGGAGTGGAGAAGGGAGGAGGAGAGAGGGGAGAGGAAAGGGAAGGGGAAGGGAGGAGAGAACAGAGAGGAGGGGAGGAGGGGAAGGAGAGAGGAGAGGGCAGGGAGACAGGAGAGGAGAGGATGACCAAGAAACCAAAATTATATATACCAAGAAAATTATAACCACGCAACACACTCATGGCTCCAAGCCTGGGCACATAACCAGGTCTTCACCACCATGCAAAAGACCATCAGGGTGAATGTCATTGCAATCTCTGAAGGGAGAATCTTCTGGAAGTCAGGCGCTACAGCTGAGAAGGCACACCATCTATTCCCTATCAGCTGACAGTTCTCGGGTGGAAACAACTGGGAAGATAAGATTACCGCAGGTAATCCAGTTCCAAGCCATGAAGAGCTTCAAAGGTGACAACCAGCACCTGGAATTGCATCTGGAAATGCTCTGGAAACGCTTCACATACCAGTGATGTTATGCATGCATTTATTACCCGTGTAGCCACATTGTGTTCTATAAGTAGTCCTGGTTTACAACTGTTTAGTGACCGTTCAAAATGACAACAGCCCTGGAAAAAATGACTTATGGCAACATTTAAGATCGTTGCATGGTTACATGATCAAAATTCAAGCCACTGACTCATATTTATGACGATTGCAATGTTCTGGAGGTCATGTGATCACCTTTTGCAGCCTTCTTACAAGCCACGTCAATGGGGAAGCCAGATTCACTAACTTAAGTGTTAACTAAAACAACTGTAGTGATTCACTTAGCAACTGTGGCAAGAAAGGTCGTAAAAATGAAGGAAACATTCACTTTGACAACTGTCTTGCATAGCAACATAAATTTTGGGCTCGACTGGGTTAGTAAGTCAAGGACTAGCTATAGTTGAAGCTTGCGAATGCTCTTCAAGGGCAGCCCCATGTAGAAGAGACTGCAGTAATCCAAATGTGAGGGCACAAGGACATGGATTTTTCCACTCCTACTCCACAATTACATAAGCCAGAATTTTTGAAATACTTAATAGTTGAGAAATTCTGAAATCCAGCTTCTTTGTACTTTGTTCTTTTAGCAAATATCACAGTAGGCGGGTTAGAAGTCCAAGGCTGCAGCGCCCGATTTGTACATTTGCATTCAATAAATACAATTGCTGAAGGCAACGCTCAGCTTACCTTATCTGTGTTCTTGTATTTCTCCCAGCTTTTTAACATCTTCAACCATTTTGTAGTTCTCTCAATCTCGAGCTGCTTGTGCTGAAATAAAATCAGAGGCCATTATTCTCTCCACTTCAAATACTCTCAAGGATTCTTTTTCTTTCAACATTTATAAGCAGCTAGGCACAGACATTGTGAAGTTTTTTTAACAGCTTTAAATCACTAGCAAATATTTTAAATCAAATGGAAAGGCCCACTCAACTGAACAGACCCCCTATCCTAGGTTTTTATCTTAAACAGCAGAAGCAGGCGTTCACAATTTTCAGCGAATGAGGAAATAGTTATAGCTGAATTTCTGTGTGTTTAACCATCCACCATATGAAAGGCCTTTTTAAACCAAATTTTGTACGAAAGAGTTTAACTAAAATTAAATATACATTTTAACAGTTTGATTATTTTCTGTACCCTGGGCATTAATACTTACAATTCATAGAATAGAATAGAATAGAATAGAATAGAATAGATCTTTATTACGGTCAAAGACCAGCAATAGAAATAACTTTTTACAATATATATATATATATATATATATAATAGTACTGACATTAAAAGTGGATAATAACATCTCTGTTAAGAAAATACATGTTCTCAAACTGTTTGGATCCCTCCCTGGTTTACATGGGTGTGTGATACGTATGTGAGTAAATATAATGTTCCAAAAATAGTTGAGAGATATCTCCAAATAATTGGTACAAGATGACAGCTATATTTCTGTAAACAATTTTTTTCTTGTGGACATTTACAGCAACACAGAATTTTGCCACTGGATGCGTAGCAGACGGGTTTGAGTCCTGGAGGAGAAAGCCTACATAGAAATTGACTGCCCTCGCTGGCAATCTCTCTAGTAAGGGAAGAATATATGCTGACCTGTTGTGACCCAGCAGGAGCCGTTGGCCACCAGGTGGCGGCAGAGCATTGGATCAGAGGGAGTGTTCAGGGAAACACTTGGGAGTTGTTGCAGGATGCACCCCGTCGAAGGGTTACTCGACGGAAGGAACCACTGAGTATTTACAGGAGATGATTGCGAGCAGCTGTTGCTCATTGGGATCCTCTCCTGAGTATAAAGAGACTGCTGGTGCCATGCCCTGGTTGCAGAAGTCAACGTTCCGTTCCTGTTCTAGTGATTGTTCATGTTCGCGTTCAAACCGAGAGAAGCTAACTTGGATAAGTAGGTTTGCTGGAAGAAGCCTCTTTGTAGTGCTGCGTTTGTTTATAGGACTTTTATCTCTGTGTTTATTTGGGCTTCCAGCCAACAAGAGCTTGGACTGATTAAAAGAAACCTTTTTAGTTACGTGGCTTTGGGCTTTCATTCCTGGACGGAGAAGGGGAGTCAGAACACTGACCTATGAACTCGGTATAACTCACAACAGAAGTCTCTGGGTATTAAGGGATAGGTGCAAGTGGCTCTCCAGCTCTATTTTTAGATCATTATCACCTTTTTTTGAGATTGCTTGTGAGGTATTAAGGCTCCACTTAGCACAGCAAGACCTTTTCACTATTGCTTTCCTGATGATAGTACTTCACGCTGCTATCTGTATTATCAAGCGTATGTTTCCAGGAACTGGCGTTCAGCCACTGGTTTTCAGAACGAAGGACTGGCAGTAGCAATAGCAATAGCAGTTAGACTTGTATACCGCTTCATAGGGCTTTCAGCCCTTTCTAAGCAGTTTACAGAATCAGCATATTGCCCCCAACAATCCGGGTCCTCATTTTACCCACCTCGGAAGGATGGAAGGCTGAGTCAACCCTGAGCCGGTGAGATTTGAACAGCCGAACTGCAGAACTGCAGTCAGCTGAAGTAGTCTGCAGTGCTGCACTCTAACCACTGCGCCACCTTGGCTCTAAAGTAAACTCAAGGAAGCTTGATGGACCAGGAAAGAGCTATTGAAAACTCTTTCTGATGCCATCTATTAAATACAGGGAATCCTCCACTTACAAACCATTTGTTTAATGACTGTTCGTTGGCACCGGGGGGGGGAGGGAGTGATTTATGACCAGTTTTCACACGTTATGACCGTTGCAGCATCCCCATGGTCACATCATCAAAATTCAGCTGCTTGGCAACTGGCACGTATTTAGGACGGTTGAAGGGTCCCGGGGTCATGTGACCACTTTTTGCGACCTTCTGACAAGCAAAGGCAACGGGAAAGCCAGATTCACTTAACAACCGTGCTATTAACTTAAGAAGTAGCAATAACAATAGCGCCCGAGAATTATATACGGCTCCACAGTGCTTTACAGCACTCTCTGGGCAGTTTACAATCTCATCACGTTGCCCCCCAACAATCTGGGGTCCTCATTTTATCAATCTCGGAAGGATGGAAGGCTGAATCAACCTTGAGCCCTGTCAGAATCGAACTCCAGTCTGTGGGTAGGGTTTGCCTGCAGTACTGCATTCTAACCACTGTGGCACCAGGTCAAACGCAGTGACGCACTTAATAATTCTGGAAATAACAATCGTAAAATTGGGGGGGGGGGTGAACTCGTTTAACAATTGTCTCGCTTAGCAACAGAGATGTTGGGCTCAACTGTGGTTGTAAGTTGAGGACTACCGTACCTGTACCTGGATTCTTGCAGCTCAGGTAAGGGATGCTTAATGTTTAAGCCAGCGTTTTACAACTTTGGCAACTTTAAAGTGGGCAGACTTCAACTCCCAGAATTCCCCAACCAATCTAACACATCTGAAAGTTGCCAAGATTGAAAAACACTGTGTTAAGCAGTGGAGTCCAACCAGATGGGCTCTTTTATCACATAAGACAGCCAAAGACCTAAGACTCCTGCATATTACATTTTTGTAGAAGTGACTCTGCTAGACGCAGCTCTCAAGAGTATCATTTTATGCGCTAGGACCTAACAATGCAACCGAATATGATAGTGTTTGGAGACACTTCTCCCTTGAAGCCTGCCAATTTCAGAAATATCCTTTCAAAGTAAACAGTTCAATAATTTAAGGCTTTGTGCACAAACGTCCCTGCGATAATTTCTAGATTCTAGCCGTGCCAATAAAAAGCAAAAAAAAAAAAAAAAAAAAGAAAATTATGCAGCTCTTCGGCCGCACCCCTTCGAGATGTGTAATTTAGTTTAAATACTTCGGGATAGCTAGGCATGTCGGTTAAGATATACTGAGTAATGACTGTGTCAAGAAAGACATCATTATCGTAATTTTAGAGCACTTCACAAACACTTCAATAAACTCAAACTACAGTGCAGGCGATGATCTAGCCTCCCGTTGAGAAATGACTGTGGAAAGCCTGCATTAGCTCATCCAGGTTGGTAATAACAAGGTGTACGCAACTCAATCGTTTTCAAAGTTCTAGAAGGCTTCCTAGAAACCCTACAGTTTTCTAGTAACTTTCTATTCTGTTAAGAAGAACCCCCTATTTACATATCCTCTTGATCAGTAGGTACAATATGGCGGACTATCATCAGAAAAATTTGAACCCACTCATTGTGATGAAGTGGTCCTTGGGGTACATCTGGATTTGGGAAGTGTTGGTGGGTTGTGTTGACCATACTGGTCACAATATACAAAACTAATCAGTTGCCACCCAGTCATTATCAGGGATTGTGTTTGCATGGAAATGGTTAAGACAGCCACTCACCCAACGCCTACTACACCTGCCTAAAAAAGAAAGTCTCACCTGACCAAAGCCAGAAAGGGGGTGGGGGGGGGGCTAAGATTGGCCAACCTAAGTTTTGCTGTATTTTTTGTCCTCATCATATACCCTAACTTCTGTGGCTTATTCATTCTTATATCTTTTCTGCACTTTGCATAATGGGTGCATGACAGTGTTGGAAGGGACCTTGTAGGTCATCTAGTCCAACCCCCCCTCCCAAGCAGGAGACCCTACAACAAGGGTTGGCAACCTTAAACACTCAAAGAGCCACAAAAGGTCCTAACCGGAATAGCAATAGCAATAGCAGTTAGACTTATATACCGCTTCATAGAGCTTTCAGCCCTCTCTAAGCGGTTTACAGAGTCAGCATATTGCCCCCACAGTCTGGGTCCTCATTTTACCCACCTCGGAAGGATGGAAGGCTGAGTCAACCCTGAGCCGGTGAGATTTGAACAGCCAAACTGCAGATAACAGTCAGCTGAAGTGGCTGCAGTACAGCACTCTAACCACTGCGCCACCTCGGTCCCCTGTTCATTTCTGAAGCCGACCGGAAGTCCGGTTCCCCACCACCACCACCATAGAATCTCCTCCTAGCACAGCATCCTTTTTCCTCTACCTGTCCTAACCGAAAGCCCTATCAATTGTGGAGCCAACTGGTAACAGGGAGCCGCAGCAGAGGGATGAAAGAGCCACATGCGGCTCCGGAGCCGCGGGTTGCTGACTTCTGCCCTACACCATTTCTGACAGATGGCAGTCCAGTCTCTTCTTGAAAGCTTCCAATGATGGAGCTCCCACAACACACATGATGGATAAAAATAAAATAAGCTGAAAAAGAGTGGATACTTGTTAGTAGGCAGGTGCTTAAACTGCAATGGGTTCCTAGCCAAACTGCAAGTAGTAAGCAAGAATTACAGACTCTCTTCATAAACTAAAATGTGGCAATGTTTTTGAAAAGAACCTGTAATTTACTGAAGGAGTTACAAAAATAACCTCCCTAAAACCTTAAGCAATGCACGTGTCATTTGTATCTTTCCAGGAAAAGAATCATACTTTTTTACAGTAATTCTTCATGTTAAAAAATAAATATTGTACAATTGCAAAATGATTCTGTATTTTTACTTCATTTATTTATTTTCCACCTCTTGTTTTTATAAATAACTCAAGGTGACAAACATATGATGCTCCTTTCTCCTCCTATTTCCCCCACAACCACCGTCTTGTGAGGTAAGTTGGGCTGAGAGAGAAAGGTTAGGCCAAAGATATCCATCTAGCTTTCATTGCCCAAGGCAGGATTAGAACTCACTACTTTCTGGTGATTGGCCCCAAATCATTCAGTAGGCTTTCTTACCTAAGGTGGGACTACAATCCATTACCTCATGATGATTGGCCCAAAGATACAATACAATACAATAGCAGAGTTGGAAGGGACCTTGGAGATCTTCTAGTCCAACCCCCTGCCCAGGCAGGAAACCCTATACCGTTTCAGACAAATGTCTATCCAACATCTTCTTAAAGACTTCCCAGTGTTGGGGCATTCACAACTTCTGGAGGCAACTTCTGTTCTACTGATTAATTGTTCTCACTGTCAGGAAATTTCTCCTTAGTTCTAAGTTGCTTCTCCCCTTGATTAGTTTCCACCCATTGCTTCTTGTTCTGCCTTCAAGTGTCTTAGAGAATAGTTTGACTCCCTCTTCTTTGTGGCAACCCCTGAGATATTGGAAGACTGCTATCATGTCTCCCCTAGTCCTTCTTTTCATTAAACTAGACATACCCAGTTCCTGCAACCGTTCTTCATATGTTTTAGTCTCCAATCCCCTAATCATTATTGTTGCTCTTCTCTGCACTCTTTCTAGAGTTTCAACAGCTTTTTTTGTGTATATTGGTGACCAAAACTGAATGCAATATTCCAAGTGTGATCTTGTTGTGGCCCACCAAGTGGCCAGCAGAACTGGCAGCAGATTTAGACAGTGAGGAGGTTGGGGAGGAACCTGGACCAGTCCTGGAGTCTGGGGAAGACTCTGATGAGGGCTCTGCATCGGAGGCAGAGAGGGAGCCAGGGCCGTCTAACAGTTATCAGCTGCCTTCGGAGTCAGACATCAGTGAGGCAGAAGAACAGCTGGAGCCTGTTTCCAGTGAGCGCATGCGCAGAGTTGCCGGGAGAAGGGAACAGCTAAGGAACCAGGGTCAACTTTGGAGTAAGGTCACAGGTGGACCTTGAATGGCCCCTCCCAGAGGGAATAAAAGAGGAGCGAAAGGGGAGTGGAGTTTGCAGGAGATAATTACTTCATTCCTGCGTTCTTGCCAAGTATTTCAGCGTCTGAAAGATGTCGGCCTGGCCAGAGTCACCACATCTTTTCTACATCGTGGCGACCAAATCTGAATGCAGGATTCCAAGTGTGGCCTCGCCAAGGCATTATAAAGTGTTATTAACCCTTCACGTGATCTTGATTCGTTATGCAGAAGGCTTTCATACCCAAGGCAGGATTAGAACTCACCCTCACCTGGTGATTGGTCCAAAATCATTCATCCAGCTTTCATGCCTAAAGTGGGACTAGAACTCGCAGTCTCTTGTTTTTTTAGCCAGGCGACCTAACCACTAGACCAAACTGGTTCTGATTCATTAGGCAGCTGAATATGGAATTGTCCGTAGACAATTTTTTTCCAAATAGTAAGCAAACGTTTTTTCTCTCGGAGAGAAAAGCTTCAATGAATTAGAATTAAACGGCACTCAATCTTGACTACAGAGCTTTGATTATATAACCTCTGACTTTTCCTCAGAGTATCAACGGTTCAAGAGATGCTCTGATAGTTCAGGATGCTGAATTATTTTGCAAATACCACTTGCTGACAACCTCATTCATCCCTCTGACTCGAACTTGGCAACACTCCACTGCATAATTACAGTCACAGCATATTAGCCGGTAATTGAGCACAATAACATCTGGCATTTCAACATTTTAAAAAGAGAAGACAGCCTTTCAAATCACATCCATTCCCCTCTCAATTACCTCCTTTCTCAAATATTAACTACTGGTCGTAAAAACAATGTTTATGCCAGCAAGGAAGGCTATAAACTGACAGGAAAGAATTCACTAAATTAAGGAGGGCAGTAATTAAGAGTAGCTTTCTTTACAGAGAATCAATATTCATCATTGCATTTAACAAAGAAGGAAAAGCTTGGCTGGGCAGCCATCTGGCTAGTTCAGTATTTTTCCAGTTTGGCAAGTTTAAGATGTGTGGACTTCAGCTCCCAGAATTCCTCACTCCACCAAGCTAGCTGGGGAATTGTGGGAGTTGAAGTATGTACACACACACACACATACACACACACACACACGCACACATCTTAAACTTGCCAAGTTTGAAAAACACTGGCCTACATCTACATTAACCCTGTTTAATAAAAAAACCCCAACTGGAACTGGGACTGAGGTTAACCAGCATTATGAATGGGAAATTTCAATTAAAAGAGTTAAAGGCAATCGTGGCACGACAAAATCGCGCTCGACTAAAGCGCACCCGATTAAACCGCGTCGCTGACGTCATCAGCAGGGCGACAACAGCGAGCGCGGAGAAAAAAGGGCGCTTTAAATAGCGCTTTGAAAGCAAGCCGATTCACGTTAAGGTAAGGGTTAGGTTTAGGGTTAGGTTTAGGGTTAGGTTTAGGGTTAGGTTAAGGGTTAGGGTTAGGGTTAGGTTTAGGGTTAGGTTAAAGGTTAGGGTTAGGTTAAGGGTTAGGATTAGGTTTAGCGTTAGGTTAAGGGTTAGGTTTAGGGTTAGGTTAAGGGTTAGGTTTAGGGTTAGGGTTAGGATTAGGTTTAGGGGGGTTAGGTTTAGGTTTAGGGGTTAATTTTAGCTTTAGCGTTTACAGCGTGCTTTTTTCTCCGCGCTGTTGTCGCGCTGTGATGACGTCAGCTACGCGGTTTCGTCGAGCGCGCTTTAGTCGAACGCGGTTTTGTGGTGGAACCAAAGGCAATCACCAGACAGAAGTCTCCTTAGAACGGGGCGTCAAACTCAATTTCATTGAGGGCCGCATCAGGGTTGTGTTTGACCCCAGGGGGCCAGGGTGAGTGTGGCCAGCTCGATGTCACTCATGTCGGGTGGGGGACGTCTGTGGTGGCCGGAGCGCTCTGCCAGCAAAAGCGGGCTCCTAAGCTCTGTTTTCGGCCATGATAGCCTCCTGTAGCCCTCTGCCAGCAAAAACAGACCTGGGGGATGCATGCGCGGCTCCCCCAAGCTCCATTTTAGCTACCGAGAGCTGCAGGAGGCCATCATAGCCAAAAACACAGTCTGGGACCTTCCGACCTCCGTTTTCTCTGGCAGACTCCGCAGGTCTTTTCTGTGGAGCAGATCTAAGCACCCCATGGGCCAGATCCGGCCACTGGGCCTTGAGTTTAATACCCCTGTCTTATAACTAATTCAGAAATACTAATATCCCCAACACACAGTGCTATATAGAGGCGTAGGTGATTTTAAAGTGGTGCAGGGCAATCAAAATTGGTCGTTCATAGGGATGCTACTTATAAACAATTTCAGTCAGACTATTCTTATATGTAAGAAGCAGAAACCATGCATTTGGTTGCAACAGGCCAAAACGTATTTCCTGTGGCTCTGTCTTCTTCTACATCCGTGTGTCAAACTCCCGACATCACGTTGTCGTCACATGACATATTGCAATGTTTTCCCCCTTCGCAGAGCTGGGGTGGGCGTGGCCTGCACGTGACGCATCTGGCCCGCGGGTGGTGAGTTTCATTCCCCTGTTCTACATGGTGCTCTAAAGTGCTGGACTACATTTCCCATCAATAGCAATAGCAATAGCAATAGCAGTTAGACTTATATACCGCTTCATAGGGCTTTCAGCCCTCTCTAAGCGGTTTACAGAGTCAGCAAATCGCCCGCACAGTCTGGGTCCTCATTTTACCCACCTCGGAAGGATGGAAGGCTGAGTCAACCCTGAGCCAGTGAGATTTGAACAGCCGAACTGCAGAACTGCAGTCAGCTGAAGTAGCCTACAGTGCTGCATTTAACCACTGCGCCACCTCGGCTCTATCACCTTCCAGGCAAACTCATGCGGAACAGTTAGAGCCGAACGGAATGCCGGAATATATTCCAATGAAGGCTCCATCATCCAGGCCAAAGGCGTCTAAAGTTGAATCATGGCAACTGAACCCAATTTTGTTAACGTGAGATATTTCATTGTTCATCCAAGCAACTTTGATCAGTCACAGCAAAATTAGTTGGACAGAGAGTCAGAGAGTCGTTGGAATGTACCAACTATTGCCACAGGGCCACACCAGCTTCAGTTTCTCCCCAAAACGCCGGGAATATTTTCAAAAATGATCTTATCCCTTTTCTGTGTTTTTTTACAGGCAGATTCAGCCAAGCCATTTCAGCACCCAGCATTTTCTCCATTTTGGCTGACTACTCAGATAAACCAGAGCTCTCAAATATTACCTTCTTTGCATCTCAGACACACTTAGGTCATAATTTTGAAGGTGATGATGGCTCAATAAATTTTCGAAGTGTTGAAAAAGGTGGGTAACAATGAACTCAATGGACTCATGATCCTGACTTGGCAAAAATTAGAATCCAATATCTCAATTTCAGTATCAAACTTCTCCAAAACTTGGGTAAGAAGAGGAGGGTTGAGCTAGGCAGGTTTTCCATTAGCATGATCATCAAGTTAGCTTTCGTTAATTTTTGTTGTTGCTGTTGAATTCTTAAAGGTTTCCTTTGCACATACTGTATGTGCTAGTCGTTCCCGACTCTAGGGGGCGGTGCTCATCTCCGTTTCAAAGCCGAAGAGCCAGAGCTGTCCGAAGACGTCTCCGTGGTCATGTGGCCGGCGTGACTAAATGCTGAAGGCATACAGAACGCTGTTATCTTCCCACCAAAGGTGGTCCCTATTTTCCTACCTGCATTTTTACGTGCTTTCGAACTTCTAGGTTGGCAGAAGCTGGGACAAGTCACGGGAGCTCACTCCGTTACGCAGTGCTAGGGATTCGAACCACCGAGCGTCCGACCTTTTTGATTGACAAGCTCAGCGTCTTAGACACTGAGCCACTGCATTCCAATTCTTAGCCACGCAGACTCTGAGTAAATTTATACTGATTGCTTTCACGTGCAGAACAGGTGGGATTCACTTACGTTCCCTACCAGTTCGCAAATGTGAGAGCACGTGCCACGTCTGAGCATGCGCAACGCCTTCTGCGCATGCGCAGTGCTTGGGCATTACGAGCTTCCCGCAGCCAGCCCTACCAGTTTGCCCGAACTGGAGAGAACTGTCTGAATACCACCTCTGGTTTAGATGCTTCTAAAACAAGCATTGCTATCTACATCAAAGAGGGTCTGCTTACCTTCTCAGATGCTGCATCGTGAATTGGTAACTCCTCCTGGCTAAAAGGAGAAAAAGGAAGAAGGTCAGTTACAGGGACAACAGATTGCAAGGTAGAAACAAAATACAGGTACCCCCCCCCCCACCATGGCTTACAACAGCTTATTGAGTGACCATTCAAAGTAACAGCAGCCCTGAAAAAAATTGACCCATGTCCAGTTTTCACAAGACCCTTGTAGCACCCCCATGGGTTATGTGATCAAAATTCAGACGCTTGGCCATTGACTCATATTTATGACGGTTACACTGTCCCGGGGTCATGGGATCCCCTTTTGCGATCTTCTGACAAGCTGAGTCGACGGGGAAGCCGGATTCACTTAATCAAATCAAATCAAATCAAACCTTTATTGTCAATGTGCAATATGTGTACAGTGAAATTGAATGCACAACAGGAATTTGACTAATTGAACGACTGCAGTGATTCACTCTACAACTGAGGCAAGGGAGGTCGTAAAATGAGGCAAACTCACTTAACAATGTTTCACTTAGCAAGAGAAATTTTGGGCTCAATTGTTGTCGTAAATCAAGGACTATCTGTAACTGATTCCAGAATACCACATCATAGTTATTAGGGTTGGGCGCATCCACTGGGCTAAGCCACAACATAATTTGGTTCCTTACTATGAAAGAAGTCGCTGCAACCATGATTTCTGAGTCAGCATTAAATTATGAACCCAACTACCTCACCTGGGTTTTATTTTAAAGCAAACAATAGCTAAGGTTGATATTCTAATCATCATCATCTTCATTTAACGACCTCATAATCTGGACAACTGGATGGAGTCTGGACAACTGAATGGAGCTAGTTGAGTGTTTTAATGGCCGGATGCCCATCCTGTTGCCAATGAGGAGTTTTGTTCAGCAGATATATTCTCAGTGTGCCCAGAGAGAGAAATATCTGCCTCTACCTAGGATCGAACTCACAGCCTCCTGGTTGTGAGGCAAGAGCTCCTCCTCTAGGCCACTGCACCACTCCTAAAGTGATAAGGATGATATTCTAATGTAATCTGAAAATTTTGGATTACACTGTCTCTATACAAAACGAGCCTTCTTCAAGGAAGCTACAGCACTGAGCAAATGTGCTGTAAAACTCCATTTTTTTTGTATTGGAAATTAATCTAGAAGGTCTTTCAGGGAATTTGTTCATGGGTTTACCAAAACATGGGACTCCCAAGGTAGAGAAGTACACATCCATTACATAAAATAATCAAGTATTTATTGAGCTTACATTCCCAAATTACTTGGCTTTAAACCAAGCTGAACCATACCTGAAAGTTTAATAACTACGCCAGATTGTCAGTTCAATCAGTTTCAAACATAGATCATTGCCCAAATTAGCAAGGTGAGAACTTCTATAATTGGAGAGTATGAAAATAATGAATAATTAATCCATCTACTAATCATATTAGCAAGATGTTCAGCATCCAAATACTGTATGCTTTGCTGTCTGCCTCCCCATTTGGGCTACAGCCCTATGCTTACTAATTAGAAGCTATATTACGCACAATAGGATTTTGTTCGAAGTAACTGAGACTCACTATACTATAGGGATATTAACGTGTTGGGCAAGAACGAGGAAAACGAAGAGTTCAAGTCTACCCTTAGCCAGGGAAATTCACTCTGTGACTTTGACCCAGCTGTAATTCTTCAGCTTGACCAGAGATCTTCAAACTTCAAACTGAAGAGGTCTCCAGCTACGCTGGCTGGAGAATTCTGGGAGTTGAAGTCCACAAGTCTTAAAGTTGCCAAGTTTGGGGACTCCTGATCTTGACGGACCTCACATGGCTGCTGTTTTCGAGATAAAATTAAAGAAGTTCCCCATATACGAGATCTCGAGTGTGAGAAAGCCTGGAGATGACCCATGAGAAGCCATTCAGAAAATATTAAGACGAGAACAGATGAATAAACATGTGCTGATCCGAGGGAAGCATAAAAATATTATTAAAATACTTAGACTCCCTGGGGTAGGTATTAAAAAAAACCGATCAAGGAGAAATTCAACCTAGAAATAAGGAGAAATTTTTGACAGTGAGAACAATAACTGTCAAAAGTTGTGGGAGCTTTATCACGGGAAGCTTTCAAGAAGAGACTGGACTGCCATCTGTCAGAAGTGGTGTAGGGTCTCCTGCTTGGTCCGGGGGCAGAGGGTTGGACTAGATGACCTACAAGGTCCCTTCCAACTCCATTATTCTGTTACTATAGCCCAGTGGTCTCCAACCTTGGCAACTTTAAGACTTGTGGACTTCAACTCCCAGAGTTCCTCAGCCAGCTTTGCTGGCTGAGGAACTCTGGGAGTTGAAGTCCACAGGTCTTAAAGTTGCTAAGGTTGGAGACCACTGCTATAGCCAATAGTTCCAGTCATGTGGATTCTTTCCAGGTTGGGTTTACCTCACTGGGCTGACAAATCTTACATTGATACGTGTATGGAGTTTTTCAAGCATTCAGGTTTTGGTCGTCCCAAAGGTGCTTTTTTTGAACAGGCAACTGGAGTTTTTTGCTTTTCCTTGAAGAAGCTTGTTTCACTTCTCATCCAAGAAGCTTCCTCAGTTCCGGAATCCTCTTCAATGAGAAGCCAAGTGTCTTCAAGGAAAAACAGAGTCCAGTTGCCTCTTGAAAAAGCACCTTTGGGATTTAGGTTGACATTAAAAAGAGCCGAGGTGGCGCAGTGGTTAGGGTGCAGTACTGCAGGCCACTTCAGCTGACTGTTATCTGCAGTTCAGCGGTTCTAATCTCACCGGCTCAAGGTTGACTCAGCCTTCCATCCTTCTGAAGTGGGTGAAATGAGGACCCAGACTGTGCGGGCAATTTGCTGACTCTGTAAACCGCTTAGAGAGGGCTGAAAGCCCTATGAAGCGGTATATAAGTCTAACTGCTATTGCTACTGCTATCTTTGTCTCAATCCACACACCCAGTATTGGGCATGCAAAGGATTTTATTTCCTTCTCTATAAACGTATAGTCCATTCCTCTTGGAAAAATTAACAAGGGGGATTTGCATCCTTCTCTCATAGTGGAAAAACTTAGCTTGCTTAGAAAGTAAATACTTAATGGAAAGAACCATCCTAAATAAAGTTCATTTTGTCAGCTACTCCGTGCTGACACTGAGATTGTATTTCATTTCAATAACTCAATCTGGGTTTTAGCAGCTTTCACCTTGTGTTTATTCCTTCCCACTTCCTTTCTTAGCACTCTGCATTTCAATCATGTCTCCAATTAACTAATTAGTATAAATGATGACTTGTGGGTTTCACTGTGGTGTGTCAAGAAAGCAAGAGGAAAACGGGCACTATGAAAATGGAGTGTGATATTAATCATGCATGCCACATAACCAAAATAAAATAATTCTCTTAAATTAGATTTTAGTTATTTTAATATATTATACTGCTGACTGGCTATTCATAGGGTTTAAGTACTTCCAATGGATACATTCCAGTGAGAACTCAAAACATGTGGAAATGGACTAGTCAGCATTCATAATCATTTCCCTCTGCTTCTATTATATCATCAGTGGCCTTAAATATTTTAGAACTGCTGTCTGCCACTAAAAGCACCTGCTTGGATTGAAATTTAGATATAACCTGGATTGATATACTGAAATTCGAACTCACACTAAGTGTCTATGTTTTTAACTTAAACAATATTTGGGATCTGGATTCAATTCTTTTCTAAAAAGTTGGTTTAACAGTCATTATTCTGACATCAGGCATCTTTGACAAATTATAACCAACTGAGTTTATAGAAACTACATTTTACATGGGACAATATCTGGCATACAGTAAGCTATTATCAAAGTATCCTTCCAATTCTGTATGCACATCTTCAAGATCATGTGAAGTGTTAACACTGCTCTATATTGCACTGGTTAAGAACCGCTTTGATCATAATAATACATATATATATACACCAGATTGATAACATGGAATTTTATACAAATTGTAAGTGAAAACTACGGAGAGGAGGTTTAAAAGCCTTGTTATTAAATATAAACAATTTTTATATAGAATATGGTATAAAGATGTAATATTATTGGATGATTTTAGGAGGATGAAATGAAATGCCATAATATAGATTTACTTTAGATTTAGAATATTTTATATAAAAGGATGTAATAACAGTTATAGGCAAATGAATGTGTAATAATCATAATAATTGTTTACATATATATTGGATTGATGATATGTGTAAATTGTAAGCGGGGACTATTGCGAGGAAGCACAAAGCTTTGTAACCAAGCGACATACTGTATGTAACTGGAGGATGATTTTTATGTATTGTCTGTTTGTTTTATGTTTGTTTTAAAAAAAATTTTTTTAAAAGATCTGTTCTGACCTACGGTTCCCCAGCAGCACGAAGCCGAGTCCTCGTCCCGATAAACCCTTTTATTTAATTTCAGTGAATTCCTCTCCAGCAAAGTCCCAGCCCACAGTCTTTCAAGATAGTTCCCATTTACCGACTTTTATCAGGCTTGGAGAGTGGCCAGGCCGATATCTTTCTGACTCTGAAATACTTGGCAAGAACGCAGGAATGAAGTAATTATCTCCTGCAAACTCCACTCCACTTTCGCTCCTCTTTTATTCCCTCTGGGAGGGGCCATTCAAGGTCCACCTGTGGCCTTACTCCCAAGTCGACCCTTGTTCCTTAGCTGTTCCCTTCGTCTGGCAACTCTGCGCATGCGCTCACTGGGAACAGGCTCCAGCTGTTTGTCTGCCTCACTGATGTCTGACTCCGAAGGCAGCTGATAACTGTTGGACCCCCGTGGCCCCATCTCTGCCTCTGACGCAGAGCCCTCGCCTGAGCCTTCCCCAGCCTCCAGGACTGGCCCATGTTCCTCCCCTACCTCCTCACTGTCTGAATCTGCTGCCAGCTCTGCTGGCCACTGGTGGGCCACAGCAAGATCACACTTGGAATATTGCACTCAGTTTTGGTCACCATTATACAAAAAAAAAAAGATGTTGAAACTCTAGAAAGAGTGCAAAGAGGAGCACCAAAGATGATTAGGGGACTGGAGACAAAAACATATGATGAACAGTTAACAGGAACTGGGTATATTTAGTCTAACAAAGAGAAGAACTAGGAGTGACATGATATCAGTCTTCCAATATTTGAGAGGCTGTCGCCGAGAAGAGGGAGCCGACTGATTCTCCAAACCACCTCAAGGTAGAACAAGAAGCAAAGGATGGAAACCAATCGAGAGAACCAACCTAGAATAAAGGTGAGGTTTCCTGTCAGTGAGAAGAATTAATTAATGGAATGGGTGGCCTCCAGAAGTTGTGGGTCAACCAGAGATTGGATAGCTATTTGTCCAGAATGGTAAGTAGTCTCTTGCTTGAGTAGAGGATTGGACTAGAAGAATTAATCAATGGAACAGCTTGCCTCCAGAAGTTGTGAATGCCCCAACACTGGAAGTCTTCAAGAAGATGTTGGATAGCCATTTGTCTGAAGTGGTGTAGGGTTTCCTGCCTAAGCAGGGGGTTGGACTAGAAGACCTCCAAGGTCCCTTCCAACTCTGCTATTGTATTTGTATTTATCTTCTAGATCCTTTCCAAGTCTGTTATTCTGTATTGTCCTTTTTTCTACAATAAAGTGTAGCAATAGCAATAGTAGATAGACTTATATACCGCTTCACAGTGCTTTATAGCCCTCTCTAAGTGGTTTATAGAGTCAGCCTCTTGCCCCCAACAATCTGGGTCCTCATTTTACCCACCTCAGAAGGATGGAAGGCTGAGTCAACCTTGAGCCTGGTGAGATTTGAACAGCTGAATTGCAGGCAGCAGGCAGGCACCAGAAGCAGCCTGCAGTACTGCACTCTAACCACTGCGCCACCGTGGCTCATGTGTAAGTACAAAGTGTCAGAGATAGGGCATTTATTTTATATGCAGAGAGGTCTCCAGTTCAATACCTACAATCTCCACTTTATAAGACCCAGAGGAGAAAAGAGCTTTCTTTGGAGATCCTGCAAAAATGCTACCAATCTCGGTTAAGACTTTCTAGGAGAAAAACTATGACCTTCCAGATCTCTCTGGATTATAGCGGCATTGACCTGATCAATGGCCGTAACAGCAAACAGGCAACGGGAGATTTCACAGGCTTTTTCCTTTAACGGCTTGCTACTCATCGCAGCTTTAGGCTGTGAGTCAGAAGAGGGCCATGCACATGTAGTATCCACTATGTGTGGTCTTATGTGTCTGTTAGGACTGAGGTTAGGACAGCATATTTTGCACAGAAGCAGGACAGTTTGATCAACGGCTAATAGAGAGCACGTGAATGTTCCTGCAGAAAACTACAATATCACTATATTTTTGGAGGATTGTTCCTACAAAAGCGGGGCGCGTTAACCTCCAAGGTTTTTATGGCAAAACAGAAACTTTTAAGACAAATTTTTAAGACATACTTTCTTAAAGTATGTTATTAAGGGAGTATATATTAAAATGGCTGTGTGTGTGTGTTCTCCAGCATAACTCTGGAATGCCTCGAACAATTTCAACCAAACTTGGGACATGGATGACTTATTCTCTGGAAACAAATACTATGAGGGTAAGATATCCCTAACACCCCTAACACCCCTTGGGGTGTGTGTTCTGTTAAGATACAGCCTGTTGTGCCTTAAAATAGCTTCTACTGTACTGCCTTAAATGGATTCTACTGTACAGCACAGTGGATTTGCCAAGGTAACGGCTTCCCAGTCCTCCACAAGGGGGCGCCCTCTGGTAAGGGGGAAAATCCAACATCAGAAATTATATTTGGTCCAGACATTTTCCCCCTATAAATAAATACTCGGGCAATGCCAGGTTATCAGCTTGTTTAAAATAAATGGAGATGGGTCTTTAAATTTATTCAACACCCTGATGCAGCTGAGTGTCTATATTTCTTTCAAAAAACAACAACAAAGGATAGCCATATTCTTCATCCAGTAAAACTACTAACTCAAACCTTCAAGCTTCCAATTGTGCGACATACCAAGTCATGTGGCTGGGATCATTGTTTGTGTGGGATTGTATGTTACAATCAAGGGGCTTTGCCCATGCAAGTAAAGTTATTTATGGAGCTGTATTAAAAGCAAGGCGAAGACTTGAACACTGCAGCACCTGGTTATGCTCAATCTTTTATTTCAGGCCGAACATTGCTCCCAAATAGAGATCTGCATGCTGTCAAATACACCAATCTCTATTTAGTCCAGCAGATGGGCCAACTCCATGTAAATCCTTCATACATGAGGAAAATGCAGGCCCAAGAAAATATTTAATCACATTTCTCTCCATTCTCTTGGTTTAGGTACCAAAAACATTTCATTATAGTAGGTTGATTAGAGAACAGAAGTCTCTAATTAATGTTTATTACCTGAATCAATTCCAAATGTGTAGGCTACAAGCTTCCAGAATTCCTCAGCGAAAATAGAATTGCTGTGAATTCTGGGAATTAATGTCCTCAATTCTAAAAGTTGCCCACTTGGGAAGTCCTGCTCTAACACACCACTAATGCAATCTATAGTACAACACTCCAAATTATCTCCTTAACACAGAATCCCCTGCTGAAAAGCCATTAGATGAAAACATCTGATTTGTACACGTAATGTAGAAATGGCTTATTTATCTATTTGGGGTATATCTACAAGTTTGCCCAATTACAAGTCCCCCAGGTAGAATGTAGAAAGCAAACGCACAGCCTCATAAACAGTTACAACATGAAAATGCTCGGAAGTGAAGCAGAGCAACTGGAATGCCACCTAGCAGGATAGCATATTCTAGGCAGGTGAGAGAAAAGGTTGGAAGGAGAGAGTGAAGATAAGGCTTTTCCAAGATAAAAGGTGTCCCTACATCAATGATGGTGAATCTTTTGGGCTCAGCATGCCAAAAAATTCAAAAAAATGCCTAAAGTAGAAAAGGAGGCAGGACTGGGGGTGGAGGTGGAATTAAACAAGTCATCAGCCTAGAATCCTTACGTTCTCACAAATTGTCTAAGTCCAACCCTCTTGAATTCTATTAAAGGTTCCCTCACACATATGTGCTAGTTTTCCCAACTCTAGGGGCCAGTGCTCATCTCTGTTTCAAAGCCGAAGAGCCAGCGCTGCCCGAAGACATCTCGATGATCATGTGGCCGGCATGACTAAATGCAGAAGGTGCACGGAACGCTGTTACCTTCCCACCAAAGATGCTTCCTATTTTTCTACTTGCATTTTTTACATGCTTTCGAACTGCTAGGTTGGCAGAAGCCGGGACAAGTAACGGGAGCTCACTCCATTACGCAACGCTAGGGATTTGAACCGTCGAACTAACAACCTGTTTTCAATCGACAACCTCAGTGTCTTAGTCACTGAGCCGCCACATCCCTATTGATCCTTATCTGGTGCCAATTTAGTATTGAACTTTAGTGGATGGTCCTGATTCGTTGCGCCGGACACTACTTTAACTCTATCAATTACTTCATTTGAGCATTTAATGTAATTTGCAATAGGAGGGCATTCTTTTGGTTTCTCCATCAGCTATGGCAACATATTATGTTTAAAGAATATAGGTTTTTTTTTTAAAATACACACCACCACTACCAGGTTGGCAAGATGGAAAATAGATTTCTACTGCCTAGAGCCCAGGTGGCGCAGTGGTTAGGGTGCAGTACTGCAGCCACTTCAGCTGACTGCTATCTGCAGTTCAGCGGTTCAAATCTCACCGGCTCAAGGTTGACTCAGCCTTCCATTCTTCCGAGGTGGGTGAAATGAGGACCCAGACTGTGGGGGCGATATGCTGACTCTTTAAACCGCTTAGAGTGGGCTGAAAGCCCTATGAAGCAGTATATAAGTCTAACTGCTATTGCTATTGCCTTAAACTCATAATACAGTTTTAGTACATGTCAATAAGATGGTCAGCAATGTTGCCACAAATGCCATAGAGATTTGAATGATACCATAGACCAGGAGTATCAAACTCGCAACAACACATTACTGTCATGTGACATATCACAAGTCCGCCCCCCCCCGCCCCTCGGACGCTAAACCAGGGGTTGCCATGACCAGAGTACGATGCTGGCCACGAGTTTGGCACCCTTGCCATAGACCAAGCTGGCTCAGGAATTCTGGGAGTTGAAGTCCACAAAAGTCATACAGTTGCCATTGTTGACCTAACTGACGTAACCACTGCAAAAACATCTTACCCAAAAATCTGCAGGGTCTGGTCCAGGCAGGCACCAGTATTCAAAGACGGACTCAAAGCCACACAGAAATAAAATAAAGAAAAGCAACAAAACCCCGCTAAATCCAAGTGAAAGACGTTTAACGATTAAACATGATTTGGCTAAAATCATGGAGAAAGTCCCACATTTCCAATAGCGATGGGTTAAAATTCTTATGCATTTCCTTTTAGTCTCCAAAATGGTGAGCTACGTTTTTCCCCCCCCCAGATAAGGACGGCTGCGTGGTTAACGTATTCTCTTCTGCTGAATTGTTTCTCATTGATTCCAGGGGATCGATTAAGTTTCTTGATAACCTTATCCTCTAAGGACAAGTTCATATTTTGAAGAGCATACACTTATAAACCAAGGAAGCAGGGAAAGAGAATCTCTTTCCTTCCCAAGGGGGGGAAAAAGGATTAAAACGGAGAAAATCGACTCCTTGAAAACAAATCCTTGGTAAGAAACTCAGGCACATCAAGTGCTTCAACATGGACTCAAGTGAGCTTGTACATTGTCCTCTTCCAAGTGGTTCTATGAACTGTAGTAGAAGGCTACTACAGCATTTTAATTTTTAGAAGGATATAATTTCATACAATATAGAATCAGTGTTGTGGTCCGCCACCGGCCTGCGGAGCTGGCAGCAGAGTCGGACAGTGAGGAGGTTGGGGAGGAACATGGGCCAGTCCTGGAGTCAGGGGAAGATCGGACGAGGGCTCTGTGTCGGAGGCAGAGAGAGGGCCAGGGTCATCTGGTAGTTATGCGCTGCCTCCGGAGTCTGACATCAGCGAGGCAGAAGAACAGTGTGAGCCTGTTCCCACTGTGCACATGTGCAGAGCTTTCAGAAGGCAAGAACAATTAAGACAAAAAGGGCGACTTGGGAAGCTTGGAGATGATTGGCCCCGCCCATAAGACATAAAAGAGGAGTCAAGGATAGTTGATGCGCAAAATATACATTGCAACGCTTATTGCAAAGCCTCTCAACTATCAAACGACAACCCGGCCTTCACATGGTGCCCCCCGTTCCCACCAATCGGGCTCTGTCGACCCTTGGGACTGGCGTCCCCTTGGGTATATCCAGCCGAAACAGCTTCCATGGATCGCCGTATCCATTCCTTTTTAGGGCTAAACAATATCGGTTGCCTCAATGTGCAAACATTGCTACAAACAGGGAAGCAGGCCCTTCTCGCTAAAATCATATAATAGCGACTGGCTGCACCACCTGACAACCCTAGCCCAGGACCGAAAACAGTGGCGTCAAATTTCCATGGAAGTCGCCTATACCCACGATGGGTGAAGAGGCGTCAAGTAAAAGTACAAGAGCCTTTGCAGGAAGCAACTTTGTTCATTCTGGTCGGTTCAAACTCTGAGAAACGCCGTTTCATTCTGTGCTCCGTTTGACCTTGCAAAACTAGATGGCAATTAGGTCCCCGGCAGCATTTCAAGGGAGATAAAGGTGGGGGCTTATCAGCCTTATCTTGAAAGACTGTGGCAGACTTCTGTAGGACTCTTCACAAACTGTTTGTGAATCATTACGAGCTGTGAATGACCATAATTCACAGCCGTTTAAATAAAAGAGGGTTTTGGGGACTGTGAGTTACGCTTTATCAGGATGCCTAGGTCAGAACAATCATTGGGTTGGAAGGGACCTTGAAGGTCTTCTAGTCCAACCCTTTATAATTGGGGTGTCAAATTTGATTCCATTGAGGGCCGCATCAGGGTTGTGTTTGACCTCAGGAGGCTGGGTTGGGCGTGGCCAGCTTGATGTCACTTGTGTCAGGGGCACCTAGGGTGGCCTGCGTGCTCTGCCAGTGAAAATGGGCTCCCAATCTCCGCTTTCGCTGGCAGAGGGTTGCAAGAGGTTGTCTCAGCCAAAAATGGAGATTGGGAGCCCCATTTTTGCTGGCAGAGACACCGCGGGCTGGTCCTTCACTGTTTCCAGGATGGCCCGCAGTCCAGATCTAAGCACCCTGTAGGCCAGGCCAGCCGGTGGGCCTTGAGTTTGACACCACTGCCTTATAGGAACCTTATACCATGCCTGAACAATCTTGCAATAATGAGTGTCATATATGAAAAGGAGAAAATTGTGTGAACTGGTAATTTCTCTCATCTGCCCTAAATACCGGTCAATACCATTAAATTAACTTGGAACAGATCCATACATTATTCATGAAAATGAAAGCTACTTTTAATATAAATTAATTCCTCCATGGGAAGGTGGGTCAAAATTAGGCAAACAGAATATATTAAATACAAAGCAGAAGGAAGGGAGACGGTTTGCTGCTATTCAATTGTACTGTTTGTGAGTCACAGGGGTCAACGTTCCCCATTTGATTGTGCAGGGGTATCTGACCCACATCAGAGTCTTAGATTTAACACCGCATTTCACAATTTTATTCTAAAATAAGGGAACAAGGAGGAATAACCCTTTTGCCCTTGCAGAGTACCAGCTAGCATATCCAAGCGGTGTACTCTGAAATTGAATTTTAATAATTGATAACCCAGAAACCATGTAGTTACAATAGCTGCGGACCGAATACGAGATGGCAAAACTCTTAACATTCCCACAAAGGCGAGAATTATATAACCATCCTTTGAATGGAATTCCACCAACAGTTACCGAAAACCACTAAAAGTATTTTTTTCAGCTCTTAATTCACATATTTCAACTATGAGATGAACGATAATAAACCAAGAGATGATTCCTAAAATACCAAAGTACCTCAAAAGTGATATTTGTCAGATGCCTCCATGTTCAGCTGCTAAATCCGTTCCATTAAGGCACAAGTGAGAAACTTGTGATGTCACGTTGCCATCACGTGACGTATTGTGACTTTTTCCCCTTTGCGGAGCTGGGGTGGGCGTGGCCTGCCAGTTGGACACCCTGCATTAAGGGATAGCTATTTGCCTCACTCATTAACAAACGTAAGGCAGGTTAACGAATCAGAATTAATGGTAAACTTCCATAAGAAATCACAACTAGAAATCTGGACCTAGATCAGTCTGGACCTAATTTGAAGTGGCACATGTTGCCTTGGCAACTAAGTATTGTTAATGCTTTTGGATGAAAACAAGACATCACCTACTCACCTACACACAGACACACACAGGATGACACCTTAGGACAGGGATGTCATACTAGATGGGTCACGTGCAGGTCAGCCCCCCCCCCAGCTCCGTGAAGGGAAAAAACATTGCGATACGTCGCGCGACGGAAACGTGACATGGCGAGTTTGACACCCGTGCCTTAGGAAAACAAGAGTCCTGTGAACGCAGTAAGTAACTGTGGCCAGGTTGCTAAGCACCTGAATGATGCTCACATGAATGGGTGGGGGTGACAACCACTAGGTTAGCGATGGCTAACCTTTTTGTTGTCACGTGTCGAAACCCAAAATGCAATGTGCACATGACCCCCCCTCCCATGCGCATGACCGAGCACTCTCCCCGCCTCCCGTGCCTGCACACATACCCGCGCCCCATTTTCAGCCTAGTCGGCCTCCCTGCAGCTTCCTGGGAGCAAAAACAGGCCATGAGGTGGGCCGCGCCCCCCTCCACTCCCCACGCATGCCCAGCAGAGAATCGAAAACCAACTAGCCAGCGGGAGATTCGCACAAATGCATGGTGGAGCTAAACTGGGGCGACGGGTAACGTGCCTGCAAAGAGAGTTCTACGTGCCACCTGTGTCACTATCACGGCACTAGGTCATAAATGCACTTTTTCGGGTCCATTGTTACTTCGAACTGTCACTAAGTGGGTGGTCATAAGTCAAGAACTATTTATTCAGATGACTCTGAGAATTTCATATAGAACGTAACTATTTTTTCTAATCAAGGGGGGAAAAATACCGCAGCTATTATCTTTAAATTAGTCTAACATGTCACCAGGTTTTTTTTAGTTTTTTTTTTTCAACAAAGC
This sequence comes from Thamnophis elegans, assembly GCF_009769535.1. Classification (NCBI taxonomy): domain Eukaryota; kingdom Metazoa; phylum Chordata; class Lepidosauria; order Squamata; family Natricidae; genus Thamnophis; species Thamnophis elegans. Next base: position 7,588,685 of record NC_045547.1, read on the forward strand.
ATCTATGCAGTCATTTTATAGCAATAGCAATAGCAGTTAGACTTATATACCGCTTCATAGGGCTTTCAGCCCTCTCTAAGCGGTTTACAGAGTCAGCATATTGCCCCCCACAGTCTGGGTCCTCATTTCACCCACTTCAGAAGGATGGAAGGCTGAGTCAACCTTGAGCCGGTGAGATTAGAACCGCTGAACTGCAGTTAACAGTCAGCTGAAGTGGCCTGCAGTACTGCACCCTAACCACTGCGCCACCTCGGCTCTATTTTACACCCAGCCAAAGGCGAAGGCTAATACTTTTCAACTACCAAGCCTGGATCAATTTCAAATCACCGACTAAGAAAAATGCTGTGCATAAATAAATGAAAAGCGCGGCGCGAGACCATTTGGATTTTATTTGCCAAATGGAACCCTATTCACAGAGCAATTTTTCCGTAAGGTGCGCCATCGGTACTCTGACTAAACAGGCATGCCAAACTCACAACGGAGAATAAAATGAAGCCAGCAGCGAATGCCATTCCTTTGCCAAGCTACGAAACTTACTGCAAGAAACCAAATCTGTCGGTAACTTTGTAAAGCAGGTAGTCAGCATCTTCCCAAGGCTCGATCTGGGCTCCTTCGCGTCCCTGTAGAAAGCAGAGAAGACAGATAATTAATTCATTTTCATTAACTTTTGCTACTTACAGTTCCACATAACAATTAGTGGCTGCCATGCGATGAACCTTAAAAGGAATTCCTTATTTTTATCCACAACAGCTTGACAGGGAGAACTATGGGTCAGAGTATCTTTCCCACAGCTACCTATATAGCAGTTAGACTTATATACCGCTTCATAGGGCTTTCAGCCCTCTCTAAGCGGTTTACAGAGTCAGCATATCGCCCCCACAGTCCGGGTCCTCATTTCACCCACCTCGGAAGGATGGAAGGCTGAGTCAACCTTGAGCCTGGAAGGCTGAGTCAACCTTGAGCCGGTGAGATTAGAACCGCTGAACTGCAGATAACAGTCAGCTGAAGTGGCCTGCAGTACTGCACCCTAACCACTGCGCCACCTCGGCTCTATATCCATATATATAAACAGAGGCATAGAATCAAGATCTATAAGATGTTTTATAGATGGCATTTAGATCCTAAAAAACTGGCTCTATATATCCGAATTTACAATCTAAATGCTGGAGATGTGATTGTGCTGATGCTACTTACTTTCATATACGGTGGACTTGTAAAAAGGTAAAAGCATTTTGGATAAAAAATATGGTAGATTATGCAAAATGTTCTTTAAAAAAGGATAAAGTTTACCCCTCAGTTATTTTTGTTAGGTATAATTACTGATTGTACACTTGTAGAGATTAACCTGATTTTGCATTTAATAACCGCAGGTAGACTGCTGGTGGCGCAATACTGGAAGAAGGAAGACTTGCCTACTATTCAAGAATGGACATTAAAAGTAACAAACTTAGCAGAGATGGCTAAAATATCAGCATATCTCAAGGACCATTCAAACGAGAGATGTAAACTGGAATGGAGAAGATGGATTGACTCTACTCAAAATAAATATGGGACTAAGAAATTCCAGATAGCTTATGACTGAAGAAACAAGGAATGATATAATCTGTTTAGAGCTAGCCTAGCCAGGAGTTAAAGCTCAAATGAAAGGTGATATTAACTTTTTTTAAAAGTTTATTTTAGAATGTTTTTTGTTAAAGATTTATACCCTATATTGGTTCTGGGAAGTCGTAGTGGGGAGGGGGGAGGTTGGGGGGCGTTGGGTGGGGAGGGGGGGAGGGAAGTAAATATTTGTAAAAGTTGTTTTTTTTTTCAAAATTCTCAATTAAAAAAAAAAGATTGCGGGAAGTACTAGTATCGCTTTCTAAAACCCTAGTAAGACCACACCTGGAATTCTGCAACCAATTTTGGTCACCATACTACGAAAAAGATGTGGAGACTTTTGGGAAAAGTTCAGAGAAGAGCAAGTGAGATGATCTAAGGCATGGCGAACCTATGGCACGCGTGCCACAGGTGGCGGATGGAGTCATTTGTTAGGGCACCAGAGGCGCTGCCCTGTCAGATGCGCGCTAGCCAATTGACCAGCTTTCTTTTGAGGCCGTTTTTCACCCTCGGAGAGCAAAAAACCAGTCCTATGGGCAAACCGGAAATTCGAAAATGGACTTCCGGTTTGCTCGTAGGACCATTTTTCACCCTCTGGCTTCCTGAAGGCTCCGGAGGGTGAAAAACGGCCTTAGAGCCAAACCAGAAGTTACTTCCGGTTTGCTTGCAGGGCTGATTTTTGCCCTCCAGAGCCTTCAGGGAAGCCTCCTGAAGGCTCTGGCGGTCATAAATTGGCCCTACGGACCAACTGAAACTCAAACTTCCCGAACTTCCGGGTTCCCCGTAGGTCTGTTTTTCACCCTCCGGAGCCTTCAGGGAAGCTCCTGAGGCTCCGAAGGGCATCCAGTGGGGCGGGGGGAGGCTGTTTTCGCCCTCCCTGGGCTCCTAGAAAGCCTCTGGAGCCTGAGGAGGGCGAAAAAACCATGCCAAAAGTGCGGGGGTGTTGTTGTTGAGCGCATAGCATTATGGGTATGGCACGCCCGCACACGACCCACTACGCTCCCCCCGCTTTTGGCACAGGAGCCAAAAAAAGTTTGCCATCACTGATCTAAGGTTTGGAGACGAAAACATAAGAAAAATGGCTGCAAGGTTTGGGCTTGGCTCCTTTAAAGAAAAGAAGAATTAGGGGTGACATGATAGCAGCATTCCAGTATTTTGAGGGGCTGCCACAAAGAACAGAGGGTCAAATTATTCCCAAAGCACCAAAGGGCAGGACAAGAAGCAATGGTTGGAAACTAATCGAAAAGAGAAGCAACCTAGAATTAAGGAGACTCTTCCTAACAGTGAGGACAATTAACCAGGGGAAGGGAACAGCTTGCCTCCAGAAATTGTGAGTGCTTCATCACTGGAGGTTTTTATGAAGAGTCTAGACCAGTGGTAGTCAACCTGGTCCCTACCGCTGCGATTTCTCCGCGGGTCGCCCATGAGGCCAATGATGAAGGAAGACACGGACACGAGTTCCCTCGGGATGAGACGACCCGGAGCAGAGTCCGGAGGCCTCTTTTATTGAGAATACACCAAGAAAGGGTGGAGTTGCAAGGTCTATGTAGGCCAATCATGGTCGTACAAGTCTATGGTATATGGTAACTCATTTACTGCCACCCAGACCTCTGACCCTAGTAATGCTCATAGTCAGCAGGTAAATCTTTTACTGGCACACAAACTTCTGACCCCATAATGCTCAGAGTCAGCAAGTTGTAACCTCTGTCCTACATAATGCTCAGAGTCAGCAGTTTGTATTACTGACCTTATGGTATAGTAAATCACTATTGCTGTTGTATACGTGTTCCAGCATACCTATGCATGCCTGCACTTATGTTACAACATACCGCCCACTAGTGGGCGTTCCAGCTTTCATGGTGGGCGGTAGGGATTTGCTGTAACTCTGCTTTATCAATTTTATAAAGTAAAGTTAGTTCCCTACTTTATAAATCACCATTACTGTGGAACCGGCGGGCGGTTAGAAAATTTTACTACTAACAGAGATACAAAAGTGAGCGGTAGGTAGAAAAAAGTTGATTACCCCTGGTCTAGACAGTCACTTATCTAAAATAGAGCCAAGGTGGCGCAGTGGTTAAATGCAGCACTGCAGGCTACTGCTAGATCAGCAGGTCAGCGGTTCAAATCTCACCGGCTCAGGGTTGACTCAGCCTTCCATCCTTCCGAGGTGGGTAAAATGAGGACCCAGATTGTTGGGGGCAATATGCTGACTCTCTGTAAACCGCTTAGAGAGGCCTGAAAGGCCTATGAAGCGGTATATAAGTCTACTGCTATTGCTATTGCTATTGCTAAAAAAAAAATAGTATCTCCTGCTTGAGCAAAGGGCTGGACTAGAAGACCTTCAAGGTCCCTTCCAGCTCACTCTATTCTAAATCGTCTATAGGTGTGCACAGGTGTTCTCTCAACAGAGGTACATGATGAGATTGCCTGCAAACAATGGAGAATGTATCTGCATTATAATTTTCCTAATCAACTCTGGTGCCAGCTGCTCCTCCCATTTATCCAGTAGTAATTATCCATCTCATGTTCAGCTACAAAAGAAATATTAGCAAATAACTACAGTTCACGGTCACGTGATTAGAATTCAGACGCTTGGCAACCGGCATATATTTAGGATGGTTGCAGTGTCCCGGGGTCACATGATCACACTTTGTGACTGTTGTAAACAAGGCTTCCCAAGAGCCTGAAGCAAACTCCTTGTCCCGAAAAGACCCCTTTTATTAATTGGCTGTGAATTCTGCTCATTCACAGCCAGCAAAGTCTTTTAAGGGAGGATTTACGGTCATAGACCTTATCTGCCTTGGAGAGCTGCCCAGCCAGATATTTGCAAAATGTGGCAAGGAGTCACGGAGAGTCAGGAACCAATTAAGTGAACTAATGGTCTCCTGCAAACTCCACTCCCCTTTCACTCCTCTTTTATTCCCTCTGGGAGGGACCATTCATCGTCCACCTGTGGCCTTACTCCCGAGTCGACCTCTGTTCTTTAGCTGTTACCTTCGTCTGGCAACTCTGTGCATGCGCACACTGGGAACAGGCTCCAGCTGTTCCTCTGCCTCACTGATGTCTGACTCTGAAGGCAGTTGATAACTGGCAGACGGCCCTGGTCCCATTTCTGCTTCCGACACAGAGCCCTCGTCAGAGCCTTCCCCAGACTCCAGGACTGGCCCATGTTCCTCCCCAACCCTCCCCACTGTCCGAATCTGCTGCCAGCTCTGCTGGCCGCTGGCGGACCACAACAGTGAATTTCTGATGTGCAAAATCAATGGGGAAACCAGATTCACTTAGCAACGTTATTAACCTAACTACTGCATATAAATTTAATAAATAAATATTTCTTTTTTCCCCTTCTGTCTTTTGCAATATAGACATTATTACAAAATAAATAATTCCAGGTAAGCTCTATTTCCTACCTGGAATTGGAGTGAATCTTTCCACGCTACCCTGCTCTTCCTTTTACAACATGTTGCTACAACAGCTACTTAAGAAAACAAGAGGGCACCACAACAATTGGGTAAGATTGAGAGAATGGAGCAGGTGTGGATGCTTATTTGCTCATCATCTGATCATCTGAGCTACTCGTTATTCAGTCCAAGAGAGCAGAATAGCCCATGACACAATTATTTAAGAATTATACAAACTTACTCGGTCGTACTTGGCAACTATCTCAGCACGTTCTTGAGCAAGTTTGACAGCAGCATCCTGTTCAACATCAGTACCTGGGGGAGAAAAAGATAGAAAATGGATACAGCTGTGCAGCTTCTATCTATCTCTTTTTTGATGATCAGCGTTTAAAGAAATACATAAAAGGAATGTTTCTTCCTTGTAAACCTAATACTAATGGTTGCAAAAAGAGTCTCTTTAAGCATTGGCTGTTTAAAAGTGACAATTTTTCATCTGCTGCCTTTTGCAATATTTTTGTAGTTTTTGGTAGTTTTAGCAAACTATAACACAAAGCGGGTTGGTTTGTTTTTTTCAAAATTAGTAAAACTGGATCAAGTTAGCCCTTCAGAAAATTAAAATCTGTGGTCTTATGTAAAGAATTTAAGCAGTAAAGCAGAAAGTTTGAATAACACTTCCAATGAAATATAAAGATAATATATCATCGATAATATCAATTCCAAGGCCTTCATTTATATAGGACAGTAGCTGGATTTCAACCTTTTGTTAAAAATGCAGGATTTATAACCAAGTTTCTTAATCCTAATTTCAATATTAGAATCGCTAAGGACAAAACAACCATCTGTAAGATCTTTTTTTTTAGCAATCAACTTAAAGAGAAATAGTCTGCCTGTTATTATGAACCATATTTACACAATGTCCTTAATGCAAGTTGCCCTTGACTTACAGCAGTTCATTTAGTGAACATTCAAAGTTACAACGGCAATGAAAAAAATGACGTGCGACCATTTTTCACACTTATGACCATTGCAGCATCCTTATAGTCTTGCGATCTAAATTCAGACACTTGGAAACTGACTCATATTTACGACCGTCGCAGTGTCCCAGAGTCACATGATCACCAACCTCTGACAAGCATGGGGGAAGCCATATTCACTCAACCACCAGGTTATTCATTTAACAACTGCGGTGATTCACTTAATAAATGTAGCAAGAAAAGTTGTAGAAGGGGGCAAAACTCACTTGACAAAGGTTTCACTTAGCAAGATAAATTTTGGGCTCAACTGGGGTCATAAGTTGAGGACTGCATCTGTTAGAGCAGGGGTGGGTTCTGGCTTCTTTTACTGCCGGTTCACTCAGGGATGGGCTTTGGCCATGGGCGTGCTTGATGCGTGTGATGCGCGCATGCACAGTAGGTTAAAAAAGGCCAGAAACCAAGATAGGCGCCGCCAATAAAACTGGTTCGGCAGCGTGGCCGGGCGAGTTACTATCTACTCGGTTGAACCGAGCCGAACCGGTAGGAACCCACCTCTATGTTAGAGGTAAGAAGAAACCAGCAAAGAGCACCATGTCCAGATACCATCAAAGCTGACGACAGAGCACAGAACAAACTCAGAGAAGTAGTGCAGGACAGTGCAGGATGTGGAGAGACCTGACCCAGAGAATCCCCGAGGACAGCTGACTGAATAGATAACATCAGCATCAGGCAATAATCCAGACCAGCGGTCACCAACTGGTGGCCCATGGACCACTGGTGGTCCACGAGAAAATGTTGGTGGTCTGCAGAAAAATTATTTGCATTTTTTATATTGCACTAAATCAGGGGTCCTCAAACTACGGTCCCTGGGCCAGATATGTGCAATGAATGTTTGTATTGCTGCAAACAATAGACCCTCTTCAGGGTCTTTTTGTGCGGATCGGAGGGTGGGATAAATTTTGACTTGCGGTCTGCTTCAGCTTGCTGGTGAGGGGCTTTGGGTGGAGGCTGGAGGGAAGTGCCGCTAGTGGCAAAGAGCTGGAGGGCCTTGTTCCAGCGGGACTGCATTATGGGCTGGAACTGGCTGACCATCTCAGCCCGCTGAGTCTCCAGGCATCGTACCTGGCCTTGCACTCCCACAGGTCTTCCCTCTGCTTGGAAAGCCTATGCTCGTAGTCCTCAGTGAGGTGCTTCTGCTGAGCCTCCTTTTCGGTCAGATCCAATTTGAACTGAGCTGTTTTGCCAACTCTTTCTCACGGTGGCTGCTTAGCTCCAACAACTCCTTCCTGTTGATCCCGGGCCGGCAGGCGAGGAGGGGTTGGGAGGGGAGGGCCGAGTAGAGCCCAGCGAGGTGCCCCTTGACGCGAGTGACATCGAGTTGGCCACGCCCACCCAGTCAGATGCCCACCTAGCCATGCCCACCTACCCACTAGGCAGATCATATTAGTGGCCCGCGGGATATAAAATTATGAATTTAGTGGTTGATGGCCCCCCCGATCCAGACATAGTAAAACCTGCTAAACGTTTCAACGATGCAGATCACTTTCCCACTGAGATGCAAAAAGCGTTTTGTGCTAAGGCAAAACGATTCCTCAGCACCCAAACTAGGAAGGCAAAATTCCCGACAAGGCAGAAGGTTTCAAAAGCTCTTCTCACTTTCACTAGCCCTATTATTTCTGCCAAGGAATGGATGGGTCTCGCAGCTTTTCGGAAGCACGTGCTCTTATTTTTACATTCCTCCCGGTTGCAAATTGGCCAAGCTTAAGGTAGTTAACAAAGCACAGCTATTATCCATGCTGGGAAGCGACTGCCCTCCGATGTTGAAAAACAAATCAGATCCGATTCAGGAAACCGTGAAGATCAGAACGTTTTCAGACAGCTCAAGGTGCTCTTGTTTTCTCCCTCGATCACTGGGGGTCACCCAATGATCACAGGGTGCTGCTGAGCGAGAAGACATTAGGTCATCCCCCAAAAAAATAAAAATAAAGCAGTAGAGCCATTATAAAAGCAAGTGACAGAAATAATGGTCTGACTCACCAAGAGAGTCAACAGGGAAGTGAAACGAAGGAGACAGAGAGGCATTCAGACTCGGTGAATATTAATCAGAAGATAAAGGAAATCTCCTATCTCCAATTCCCTTACCTCCTTGAGCAAAAGAAGTAAACTGTGGAGTTGGTAAATTAGAGGTCTCAGGGCCAAGCTTCAATCCCTGAAGCTTTTCAATTAGCCAACCTAGGAATAAAGAGTCTTTATGCAAATGGGGTGTTTGCAGATGGCTACAGGCCGGAATGAGGATTTGGTGCAGCGGTGTTTTTAGGAAGTTGATGAGCATCTTCACGTTCCTATCCCGCTTCTCTCTGCAGGATGCTTTAATGAGCCCCCCGACAGAAAAGATTGTCAGTCCTTTTGTCAGTTACTTCACTGTGTAAGTCAAGCACATTATGAGTTTCAAGGCACTGCCCGGCCCACCTTCCTCAACATGCAGGGTCTACATCTGTTGATGATCACTTTCAAAATCCCCCAATGAACTAGCCAAATGTAATTCTGGATCCCAGTGTTATGAGACTGTATTAGATTTCGTTTAGGCTTATCCCTAGTTTCTAAGAATATCTTATACGATAACCAAGAAATGTTATGTAATAACCAAATGTGCAGGTCATTTTTCAACGTGCAAAACGTATCGATCATATATGTTACTGAGAGAAAGAAGGAGACAGGTGCTACTCCTGGTAGCTACTATGTAAGTATTACACTATGTAAAATCCTACATAACCCGTTTTCCCGAAAATAAAACCTATCCCAAAAATAAGACCTAGCATGCTTACATGTGTGCCTAATATAAGCCCTACTCTCAAAATAAACCCTACATAAGAGCCTGCACAGCTGGCCGTTCACCCGTTCTGTCTGAGTGCTCATGGTGCCACAGCCACGAGGCGAGGCGGGGGATAGTAATAGCAATAGCAGTTAGACTTATATACCGCTTCATAGGGCTTTCAGCCCTCTCCAAGCGGTTTACAGAGTCAGCATATTGCCCCCAACAACAATCCGGGTCCTCCTTTTACCCACCTCGGAAGGATGGAAGGCTGAGTCAACCCTGAGCTGGTGAGATTTGAACAGCCGAACTGCAGAACTGCAGTCAGCTGAAGTAGCCTGCAGTGCTGCATTTAACCACTGCGCCACCTCGGTTGGAGCTGCCCCACATGCCCCCCCACCGGCTTACCTCAGGGCCCCTGCAGCCAGCCAACCACATCCCGACCCGTACCTTGTGGCAGCAGCATTAGGAGCCATGTGCAGAAGGAGCCCATGTGGCCGCCGGCCCACTTCTTCTGCTTGCTCGCAGCCGTAATGGAGCAGGAGGCTGAGCAACGTGCTGGTGTCGCGGCCACGAAGTGAGGCAGGTGTCGGAGCCTCCCCTCTCACCACGAGCAAGCAGAACTAGTGGGCCTTCTGTACATGGGGGGAAATAAGACAACTCCAAAAAATAAGCCCTAGTGCTTATTTTGGGGTCGAAAAGAAAATAAGACCCGGTCTTATTCTCAGGGAAACACGGGTACTCATATAATAAATATTGATTAGTGTTAAGAGTGATAGATGGAATCTTTTTTGGTGAAGGGAACAAAGATGAAGTTTCACTATTATATTACATCTCCCACAGCACCCCCCCCCCAAAAAAAAACCAGGAACCATATAAATACAACATATGGAGTAACCCAACACATATTCTGGAGAGAAAGAAATTTCCCTGACGATGGGCTCCATCCAGCATGAGCCCGAAAGCTTGGAAGAATAAACCTTTGGTGACCGACTCAGATTGGATCCCGTGAGAAAAAAACAGCATGGTAAATCCAGCAGATCCTAAGCTGGGCTACCCTCAATGTGTCCAAAAACTTGTCCCATACAGGCTTCACAAAAACAAGCTATATAAGATTTTGCTTAGCTCGCTTGGAAATACCCAAACCTTCCAATTCTGACTTTTTCAACCCTTAGCTGCAGTCTGCACTGAACGATAGTAAACTATAAATTATGTGGTCATTGATAAAACAGAAAAGCAGCTGTATCTATTCCTAAGCCAATTTGTTTGAATATGGCAGCTATTTAGAAGCAATAACAATCACTTGTTTTGACTCCTTGAGCAATGACTGTATGCTTAGGATTTATGGTGGCATCACTCTGTTGTGTTTGTTCAACAACATTCCTACCATAATCTCATGTTCTAACATTCTTTGGTCATGAAGCCAACAATCTAATCAGAGAATGGGTAGTAAAATGCCTCCTCCCACTTCTGCTTTGTTATTTAAGCCTACCATTGTTGTAAAAAGGAAGGATAAGTGAATTAACCTTATTAAGAAAATGAGGACGTTTACCCATCTTGCCAAAATTGAACAGATTAAGGGTAGCCCCCATTCCTTTCTCCCCATAATGTCTCCCAGCACTGTTCTTGGCTACTTCTGAAGAGATGTTGTAGGGAGAAGTGCCCCGTACAGCTTTTATCCCAACCACTAAGAATCTTCCGCAGGGCTCTATGACATAATACAGGTTCTTTGAGACAGCAGAGAAATCTTGCAATAATGATAGTTAGTTAGGCACTCTACCTTGTGTTCTGACCCCCCTCGTCCCACATCAACACACACTCCGAGCCAAAGATAAGTTATGGCATTTAAGTAACAGATAGACATGTCCTTGGCAGCAAACCGGCACAGACAAGCTTGGGCAGCAATAAACACAGATAAGGCTTGGCAGCAATCTAGCCTGTCAAGCTCATAACAATGTTCTCCGACATTCATTCCTGCGTTGACTTCTGCAAGAGGGGCGTGTGCACAAGTAGTCTTTTTATAGTCTGGAGAGGAGCCTAATGACCACCAGCTGAGTGCAATTACCTCCTGTAACTGTGCAACTGTTCCTGATGCCTATTTGCTCTTCAGTGCCGTGCATCCAGGAACAACTCACTGCTGGCTTCTGCATCACTCTCCCTTGTCTCCTCCCCACTGGTCCAAGGCTCAGATGCCTCCTGGTGGCCAACCAGCCTCTCTGCGCCCTGCTCAGAGTCGGAACCCTGTCCAGGGTCCTCCACATCTTCCAGAGCCGACTCATAGGGCCCCTCGCTGTCGGAGTCTGGTGGCAGCTCCAATGGCTCCTGCTGGGCCACAACACCTTGCTTCTTTTCTGCCCCAAAATAAGCACCAGGTCTGATTTTCAGGGGATGTCAGGGTCCTACCTTAGGACCACCGCAGTCACGCCTGCCACACCCCGACACCTGTTGCACTGCTGCCCAACGTCTTCTGCAGCTGCTTGTGGCCAGACGCCGCGTGGCTCATCACACTGGTGCAGCCGCTCGTGGCATGACGGTATGAGGCTTGTCATGCCGATGTGGCCGTTCGCAGCAGGACGCTGTGTGGTGTGTTGTGACATTGCGCGCGCAAGCGGTGGCTCCAGCATGATGAGCCTTGTGGCGTCCTGCTGCAAGTGGCTGCAGAAGAACTTGGGCAGTGTCACGACAGGTGCTGGGCCTTGGGAAGTCTGGCTGCAGTGGTGCTAAGGGAAGTGGATGCAGGGCAGCTCCACCACCCCCCTCGCCCTCGCTTGATTTTTACACCTGCGCCTCATCCCACCTTGTACAACAAGACATTGGGCGGGGCTTAACTCAGGCTTATTTTGGGAGGTAAGGCTTATATTAGGCGCAGGCATGAAAATCAGGCTAGGGCTTATAGTTGCCATATTTGAACAATACCACAGTATTTACATCAGGTCCTAGGCCAGGGGTCAGCAATCTGTGGCGCTGGAGCCGCATGTGGCTCTTTCATCCCTCTGCTGCGGCTCCCTGTCGCTCAAAATATGTGTCACAACCGCCAATGGGTGACACCTGCAGCACGGGATTTATTGAGCTTTTCAACCCCAGTAGGCCAACCATGGATAAATTCAAGAAAAGAAAAGTTGCAGAAGGAAACAGAACCTTTAATTCAAATACGTATGCTGGTTTTGCGGGCGCTCAGAAAACAGACAGGCACAGGAAAGATTTTGTGGCTCCCAGTGTTTTCTTTTGGGTGGGAAACAGGTCCAAATGGCTCTTTGAGTGTTTAAGATTGCTGACCCCTGTCCTAGGCATATGGGAAGAGGGTTTCTTATGGATGCAAGACCTGTATAAGACCTGATAGAGGGGAAAACCCCACGGAACCAGCCACAGAAGCGGAGCCAAAAGTAGAAAACTCAACAATGAGGCAATACAAGAGACAGAAACTAATGTATTTGAATTTAACCCTCGGCATCTTCTAATCGTTCGCCATTAACCTCTGAGTATTAAGGGGCGCAAACTGCATGCATAAAATTACAATGCTTTCACTCCGTCAAGAAAAGTGAAGCTACTGACATGTGTATCAGTGTAACTGCTAAATCCACCCATGTACGTATGTGCTTCCTTTAAGTGTGGGAAGAACACACTGAGAAAGCAGCGAAGTAATTACTGGCATACAACAGTTTCTTCTTGAATCCTGGCAAAAAGCTGGCTGAATTTGCTGCCTTCCTCAATCTCTGGAGTTGCAGAAATTACCCTAGCCATCAGGAAACCGTGGATCCATTTTAATTGCATGTAGCATCACTGAAATTCCTTGTCCCCTCATTTAACCACTTAAACAAATTAGCTGCATAAGCGCCTGACCGCCTGCACACCATTAAGGTCTTTGTTATTAGCAATGCCGTTTTCAAAGCCTTCCTACCAGGGGACTAAAATTCCTCAGGATAGTGTCAAAGAAAGGTAACAACAGGGATTGGGTGAAACTAGGCCGATCTGAGTCTGGTTAGGAGATGGGTGGGAAATTAGGAACACCCCATGGACAGATACCATCTGTGCTTTTCAGTGTAAAAAATGGGCAGATCTCAGGTTTGGGGTATCAGCCCCACACCCCAAAACAATACCAATACCAAACAATACCTGGCAGGTTGAGCTAGATGCTAAACCATGGCTCAGAGGGTGGAGCAAATGACTTACTGCAGCTAATTATTATCCACAAATTACCAGAGTTTCTGTAATACTTGGGGTTTAGCATTAAATTTCACAAATAGGGAGCACATCCACAAGAAGGCTGGGTTGATGGCAGTCAAGTGAGCACTTCACATGGTTGGAAACAAGCCATTTGGACACCAAAGCCAGTAAAACACACACACACACACACACACACACACACACACACACGTCTAATAAATAAGAAAAAAAAATAGTCCAGCTTATGATAAATCACGTAGCTATCTAGCAGCTGATTCCATATTTTTTCCAGTTGGCAGCATCCGAAAGAAAACATGGATTACAAATTCAATAAAAAGGTATTACGGTAGAAGATTATTGACGTAGTGCCTGTTGTTTTTTTTTTCTTCTCTAGCATTTTACACAGAAAGGTCAATGCATAAAATACTTTTAAGAGATATGGAGCCAAATCTACTCCTCTTTTAAAAGTACGGTTTGGGGGAAAACTACATACAAAAGACGTATCTTATACACTGATAATCACTACTAGGCAAAGTTATCTGAACAAGTCCTATTTTAAAGGAAAGCAGTTGAAATAGATAGACCACAGGCAAAACGGCTATTTTATCAAAAGCTTCCTTGCGATGCTAAGAATAAGTCACTAAAGCATGCAATTTCATTTTGGGATTGTATTTTACCGTAGAAGTTCTCTTTCCTTGAGCGGCCCCGAATCCTATTTACAGTTTTAGTCCTCATTGAGCAAGAGCCTCTATTTCCAGATCGCCGGGCAGCAATCAATCATACAAAGTCCATCCTGTTCACGCGTGCAGAAAAATCCGAGCCAGTACCCGTCTTTCTTCTTTTGCTCGAAGGGAAAAAAACAAACAAACCCCGAGACCTTCAAGTAACTCGGAGGCTCCGAATATCAAATTCCTTCAAACACTCGGCCCAATGTAGCCACGCTTTGCTGTCTACGGAGCTTTAAGACAATGGTGCCATTGGTGAACCGTGAACGACACACGCCAAGTATTTCCCTTCCCAGCCTACACGTTCCAGCATTCCACTCCAGAAGGAACAAGTCTCCAGCAAACTTGTTTCACAACCGCTTGGGACGCACAACATCAAGGACGGCAATGAATACAGTAGCCAGAACAGAATATCAAATGATATTGTCCTTGGTTACAAAGTAGTTCAATTGTGACTATTAAATATGCACAGAGACAGAATGTTCCCCCTTCAAAAAAAAAGAAAAAGAGTTAAAAAATAAATAAAATAAAAAAACTTGTTCCATGCAAGCTTCACAAAAACAAGCTACAGAAGATTGTGTTATCGTGTGCTTTTGCTCTCTTGGAAATACCCAAACATTCCAATTCAGCAAATCCTTCATTAAAGTATTAAAATTCTTGTGGGTGGCAACTCCGGGACTTGACGCTGTCTTAATGAACGTTGAGGGACAGTTTTTAAAAGAATTAAGCTAAAAGGCAATGCAACACGCCTACCAGAAAGCCTCTTTAGCTTCGGTGCAGCCTGTCTCTGAATTGCAACCATTCATTTAGTGACGGCTTGAAGCTGCAATGGCACAGGAAAGGGACTTACGACCGTTTTCACGCTTATGACCGTTGCAGCAACCCCATGCGTCACGTGATCAAAATCTAAACTCTTGGCAACTGATTCACACGTGTGACGATTCGCAGCGTCCCAGGATGATGTGACCAGATTTTGCGACCTTCTGACAAACCAAGTTCAATGGGGAAGCCGGGTTCCCTCAATAACTGTGTTACCCTGTTTCCCTGAAAATAAAGACCTCCCCAGAGCCGAGGTGGCGCAGTGGTTAAATGCAGCACTGCAGGCTACTTCAGCTGACTGCAGTTCTGCAATTCGGCTGTTCAAATCTCACTGGCTCAAGGGTGACTCAGCCTTCCATCCTTCCGAGGTGGGTGAAATGAGGACCCGGATTGTTGGGGGCAATATGCTGACTCTGTAAACCGCTTAGAGAGGGCTGAAAGCCCTATGAAGCGGTATATAAGTCTAACTGCTATTGCTATTGCTAGATAATAAGCCCAATCGAGCTCTTGAGCGCATGCGCTAAAATAAGCCCTCCCCTGAAAATAAGCCCTCCCTGGAAATATTGCAACACAGCAGCAGCCATGAGGTGACCACACTTGATGCGTCCTGCACCTCAAAAATAAAGAACCGAAAAATGAAATTTCTGCCGATTACCTCCCTCCGACCGATTAGATCGCACAGACTGGGCCTCCTCCGAATCCCATCCGCCAGTCAATGTCGACTGGCGACTACACGGAGGAGAGCCTTTTCTGTTGCAGCTCCGACCCTGTGGAACGATCTCCCCGTCGAGATCCGCACCCTCACCACCATCCAGACCTTTCGCGCAGCCCTCAAGACCTGGCTCTCCCATCAGGCCTGGGGATAGGTTCCCAATTTACCCGCCCGAGTGTTGACTGTGGAATGAAAGTTGTGTTTTTATTATTTTTCTTTTGTTCACATTTTGTTTGTTTTTTGATATTGCACCCCCTTCCCCGTGATTGTAAGCCGCCCTGAGTCCCCTCAGGGAAAAGGGCGGCCTATAAATCTTAATAAATGACTAAAAAAAAAAATGACTAAATGACTAAATTGCGACTGTCAATAAAAGACCAGATCAGGGATCTGCCTGAAAGGAAGAAGCAGCAGAATCAAATTTCACCTGGTTTCCTGATCACTGATCTCGTATATTAGATCGATGTGAGAAAGATACGGAACCCCCACAATAATTTAACAACACCGCTGGAGCGATGTGCCATCGAAGCACTCCGCGTGCATTGCCCCGAATGACTTCTAAACTTCCATGAACAAGGAGCACATACAAAGCTGAGTAAAAAACTAAAATCTAGCAGCAGCTGCATATTTTCTGTTTCCAGGAAGAAGTTCAATTACATTCCTCGTTTCGGTGGAACAAGCAGAGAATGAAATATAAAACAAATCACACTGTTTCCCCCCTGCCCTCCCCCCCAATACAAAAACCAACATCTCTGGTTCACGTAACATGGAAACCTTGCTTTGATAAGCCTCTGGCGATAGGTTAAAGCTCTTAGTAGTTCTGGGGAAAACCTTTATTTATTTGCCACTTAGGTATAATATTATTTAGCATATCAACCTATTGCTCAACAGTAGTAACTGTGAGAGGGATCTTGGAGTCCTAGTGGACCAACCATTTAAATAGGAGCCAGCAGCTGCCAAAAAAGCCAACGCAGTTCTAGGCTGCATAAACAGAGAGAGAGAATCAAGATCACGTGAAGTGTTAATACCACTTTACAAGGCCTTGGTACGGCCACACTTGGAATACTGCATTCAGTTTTGGTCACCACAATGTAGAAAAGATGTTGGGACTATAGAAAGAGTGCAGAGAAGAGCAACAAAGATGATTAGGGGACTGGAGAATGAAACATATGTGGAAAGGTTGCAGGAACTGGGTATATCTAGTTTAATGAAAAGACTAGGGGAGACATGATAGCAGTGTTCCAATATCTCAGGGGTTGCCACAAAGAAGAGGGAGTCATTATGAATTTAGTGGTTGGTGACCCCTGGACTAGAAGATCTTCAAGGTCTCTTCCAACCCTATGATTCTATCATCTGTCTCTCTGTCTCTGTCTCTTTCTCTCTCTCTTCTTTTCTCTACTTGTCTTCATGCTACGATCTGGGATGGTTTCCTGATAGGTTTTTCATCAAATACTCACAAAATCCCAACCATGCTTAACTTTTCAAACTCAGGCAAGTTCCACCAGGCTTCTCTCCCACCTGCCAGGCTGCTCAATAATGCTGAGAAATGATTTATGAAAGGCAGAAATCATAATGCAATCACCTGCACTCCAATATAAGCACCGACAGATATGAGTACCTATTCGTCATTATGTACACGGACACTTGTTTACTTCGTGCTTCCTTCCGAATAACAAGCTACCAAGTGAAGCGCCAAAGGTTTATGCAAACAACTTACTCCCCGACAACCCTAATCCAAAGCACCTTGGAGCAACATTGGACCGGATCTCTTTCCTATAGGATACATCTAGAGAACATGGGGGCAAAAATCAAAACTAGGAATAACACATCCCAGATATTAGGTTGAACTAAAGGGGGGACTTTCAGCTGCCCCAACTCAAGTCATCAGCAATAGGGCTGGTTAGAATATTGTAGTGTTACAAGGAGGATTAGGGGACTGGAGGCTAAAACAGAGGAAGAACGGTTGCAGGAACTTGGTATGTCTAGTTTAATGAAAAGAAGGACTAGGCGAAGACATGATAGCAGTGTTCCGATATCTCAGGGGTTGCCACAAAGAAGAGGGAGTCAAGCTATTCTCCAAGGCATCTGAGGGCAGGACAAGAAGCAACGGGTGGAAACTAATCAAGGAGAGAAGCAACTTAGAACTGAGGAGAAATTTCCTGACAGTGAGAACAACTAATCAGTGGAACAGAAGTTGCCTCCAGAAGTTGTGAATTCTCCAACACTGGAAGTCTTTAAGAAGATGTTGGATAGCAATTTGTCTGGAACAGTATAGGGTTTCCTGCCTGGGCAGGGGGTTGGACTAGAAGACCTCCAAGGTCCTTTCCAACTCTGCTATTATGTTGTATTGTGCCCCTGAATGTCTTAATAGCTGCTAAACTGGTAAGTTAGATGCCAGACTCAATGACATCATGAGGATTATAAGCGGATGTATTAAAATCACTCCTATATGCTGGCTTCCTGTTCTGAGCCATCTAGCACCGAAGGCAAGATGCACTAATGAGAATATTACAGGGTGGGAGGGAGCGGAGTTTACTAAGTTGGAGGAGGGGTGTTGGATTTTAAGGTATTATGATTGTACATGTATACTGCTATTTTTTCTTTTTTATGTATATTGAAATGGAATTATAACTACCATCAACACAAAAGGGAGTTTGCTCAGAAGCTGAAATACACCAAGTGAATTAGAGGAAGAGTGGGAAGCAGAGGAGAGAAGAAAGATAGGAAGAGAGGGACAGGAGAGAGGGTGAGGGGGGAAGATGAGGTGTATAAGGAGGAGTGGTAAGGGGAGAGAGGAGAAGGAGAAAGGAAGGGGAAATAGAGTAGAAAATGATGGAGGGAAGAAAGGATGTAGAAAGGGGGAGGAGAGAGGCGGAAGAAAGTGTCGGATAAGGTATAAATATGGTGTATGGAGAGCAGAAGAGCCAATAACTGGTCTTTTTTTTCCCTTTAGTAGTTGATGGTGAGATGAATTGATGTAATTACTTAATAATACAACATGATATTGACTATGTAATAGTATACATGTGATTATATGCTATGAAAATGGAAAATAAAAAAATGTTTCTATGTAAGAAAAATTAGGAACAACTACAGAACTTTCCCACTTTGGGAAATTCAAATCGATGAAGCTCTCACTGCCACTTGTCCAACATCTGGTTAACAAATTTTCACATCGATTCCCATCGAGAAGCCACATGGGTTTCTGAATGCCCTGACACAGGAAGATAAACAGGGCGTCCCCAACTTACAACAGTCCTTTTAGTGACCGCTTCAGTGACAAAGGCACTGAAAAAAAGTGATTTATGGCCATTTTCCACACTTATGACCGTTGCAGCATCCCCACGGACCTTTGATTTGTAGTTGGATGCTTGATAATGGACTCGCATTTATGACGGTCCCAGTGTCCCCGGGGGAGGGTCACGTGATCTCCTTTTGCGACCTTCTAACACGCAAAGTCAATGAGGACACCAGATTCACTTAACAAAGTTGTTATTAATTTAAGAGCTGCAGTGATTCACTTAACAAAGGTGACAAGGAAAGTCGTAAAATGGGGCAAAACTCAACACATTTCTGACTTCACGACATACATTTTGGGCTCAGTTGTGGTCATAAAGTCGAGGACTGCCTGTATAGACGGTCCTACATGAAAGTCACCAAGTTCTGAACTACCTCACTAGCAATGAATAAGATTCACACCTCACATGGCGTTTGAGACTCTCTGCATAAACGGGGCATAATCTCCTCCGGTAAGTGGAAGGTCCCACTTCAAACAGTCGGTCACATTCTGACGGACTGTAAGCTGAGGGCAGATAGCTTAGACCAGGGGTGCTAAACTCAAGGCTCGCGGGCTGGATGCGGCCCACAGAGTGTTTAGTTCTGGCCCACAGAGCCGCCCTGGAAACAGCGAAGAACCGGCCCGCAGTGCCTTTGCCAGTGAAAACGGAGCGGTGCAGCCTTCTTGAGCTCAGTTTTTGCCGGCAGATGGACGAAAGAGGCCGTCGCAGCTGAAAACGGAGCTCGGGAAGGCAGCACGGCAGAGGGCTTCAGGACATTGGGCTGGCCACGCCCACCCCAGCACTCCCGCTCCCTCCTCTCAATGTCAAACACATCCCTGATGCGGCCCTCAAATAAAATCAAGTTTGACACCCCTGGCTTAGATATTGGTATCTGGACATAGATCTCTTTTAACATTCATATTTTACTGTGTGTTTTAATTTAGGTGAAATGTTAATAGACATGTTTGTTATGCCATACGCGGAATAAATAAATAAATACCAATCCTTCTACCCTGTCAAAGTTGCCGGTGCAATTCCAAACAAAGAGAAAAATGTAAGAGGTTGAGGGAGTCGGAAATGTAGACAGTGTTTTGGATTGCACACAAAAACAGGCGGAGCCTTAACCGCATTATTTGTGACCACCTTCTTAACTTTTTTAAAATCACATTTTGCAGACACTCCCAGGTTGGCTCATGCCCTCAAACTAGGGATGCCCAAACTTGGCAACTTTAAGACTTATGGACTTCAACTCCCAGAACTCCTGGGCTCAGGAATTCTGGGAGTTGAAGTCCACAAGTCTTAAAGTTGCCACATTTGGGCACCCCTGCCTTATACAGAAAAGGGGCAAAAAAAAGTAACACTTGTTCTCACGATGCTATAAGGGTTTTCCATGTTTCTGGATTAGTTTGGCTTGTGAATCAGTTGTGTAATCTATTCCTCCCCCCCCCCAACAATCCAGTGGAAATTAAATCCTCCTTTGCTGTTTCCATCCGTAACACACTTCAAAACAGGTGTGGTAGAAACTGGTTCGTTTTGCCAAGCAAACACTTTGGTCTCCATGAAGTAATCAGGTATCGCTTCCTCATTTAGATTTTACACAAATGAAAGTCAGCCCCGAATCGCCTGTCATTTAAAAATAGCTTTTAAAAAAACGACAACAATAGGCAGCATTCATTGCCTGCTTTTATTTTTTTGGACTTGACAAACGAACGATTTAATTCCTGTATCCACCTACTCTGACCTCTGCAATATTCACATTATATTTTGTAGTAAGAAGATTAGATAACATAATAGGATATGCGTCTTACAGCAGTTTGATTATAAAGGAGAGATGCATTTTACTGGCCAGGAGAGAAAAAAACCAAGTCCAAATATGTGGACAAATGAAGATTAAACTGAGGGGAGATCAGGAGCCTCAGAATTATAGGATTTTAGTGTAAATTGTTGCAGAAACAGAATCAGCCCTTCTACAAATGAAATAATACTTGGCCTCCAAGTGGTGATTCCTAGAGAACAAATACTTCTGCAGAGCAGGTACCAACATGGACAAATTCAGGCAGAATCAGGGGTGGGATTCTACCGCTAGCTACGACGATTAGCTGGGAGCAAAGCGGTTCTTTCTGACTTTCAGTTGGGCCCACCCGCCACTGTGCTATACTCACCTGCCGTATTTTTCAGAGTATAAGACGCACACCGGAGTATAAGACGCACCAAGGTTTTGAAGAGGCAAATTAAAAAAGTTTTTGCACTCTGCAGACCTCCGCAAAATGGCCCATTTTTCACGAAAATGAGCCTATTTTTTTTTTCAAAAAAGGGAATAAATAGCCTTTAGGAGGCTTGCAGAGTGCTCCTGGGGGCTGGGGGAGCAAAACTGAGCAAAAAACAGCCCGTTCTTCGCTCATTTCTGCCCTCCCCAGCCCCCAGGAGCACTTTAAAAGCCTCCTAAAGGCTCTGTATGGCAATTTTGGGAAAGGGCCGGGGTTTCAGGAGGCAAAATTGCTGTATTCAGTGTATAAGACGCACCCAGAGTTTCAACCTCTTTTTTGAGGGAAAAAGATGCGTCTTATACTCTGAAAAATATGGTACATTCCCTTTTCTGAAGCCCAGCTGATAGGCGCAGGAGAACGGATTGCGCTTAGCAAACCAGTTGTTACGCCAGTTGAATCCCACCACTGGGCAGAATGGAGACCCATGGGCTTTTATTATAAGATGCCTGCACAACACGCAGGACACAGAAAGGAAGAAAGGAGGTACACAAAAAACTATATGGCACACCCTGCCATACATCAAAAACATTTCGGAAGCAGTAGAACACAGCTTCCGAGATCTGCAAGGGGGCACTGCCCACAGGCTACCATACAAGGACAAATCATGCATTGCAGAGATTGCTTGGAGGTGCGAGATACTTCAAATGTAATCTGCCAGATTCCCTCCATGAGTTGCTCCTCTGGCTATCAAGGATGGACAGGGAGAAAGCTAAGCACCAGATTGCAAGAACACAAGCGAATGGTCAGACAAAAAGACCCAAACTCATTGGTAGTCTCACATTGCAGTGAATAAGAACATACATTCAATTTCGCAGATATTAAGATTGTTGGCTGAGCAGGAACAAAAATAACCAGGGAAATAATTGAAACCTGGGAAACAGGCCCCTTGTCAGTCAACAGGAGTGCTGATTTACTACCAGCTTATCGGGTACTTAGCAGCTGAGTACTTGGCAGCACAAAGAAACAACAGCCAAGGATTTAACAGTCCGCCAACAACACCTCATTGAACAACTAAAAAGCCACACACAACCATATAAATCCCACACTCAGAACAGCCCAAAGCACACACTCTGCTAGAGAGATGTTCCCGGAAGATAGGCTCCAGCCTGAGTCCAAAAGTTCAAAAGACTAAATCTCTGGTCCCACATTCAATTTGCAACATTATCCTGGGACACATATATTCATCTTCCTTCATGAGAATGAATATTCTTAGAAATGTTCTAAACAAAGAAAGAAAAAAAGGACTCATCTGATTTTAAAACCACCCTTCTGAAAAAGTGAATTATTTTCCAATATTTATTATATTTTACTTTTACTCTAAAGACACTGCATACTAACCATAGCAGCAAAGTTTAAAATATATCCATAAGCCACTGAAAACACATTCAAAATAAAAATCCCATGATTTGACATCAGCCAACACAACACAACAACTGTCATCCATGTTAGCATTTTAACACTCAAAATGTTGAAGACGTGCTGGCGATTTTTTTAACACCAAATCATCACACGCACAATTTCTTAACCAAGTTCCAAAATACATTCTCCCTGAGCTTTTCTGAGTTTCCAATACTGGCTATATAGAGCGTGAAATGGTTAAAAAGAAAGAAAAAGGAACAAGATAGTATAGCAAGTAGCAGATGTGCAGAAAAAATTAAAAACTTGAAACACAAAACCAAGGGAATTGATAGGCAAGATAAATCTAGCAGCCATCTGAAATTATTCTCAAGCCATATGAATGCTTCTCATGGAAATATGCTAACATCTTCTGAAGAAGCAATTATGCTCTTAGAAGGGCATAATATGAGTCTCATGGCACCTTAACGTCTAACAAATCTACTATGATACTGCATAAACATTTATAGATTACCTCATCACATAATTGGGGTAAAGTGGCCCTTTTCAAGCAATCTGAAGCACTCAAAAAGGAGGTTAAAGGTTCCTCTCGCACATACCGTATGTGCTAATCGTTCCCGACTCTAGGGGGCGGTGCTCATCTCTGTTTCGAAGCTAAAGAGCCAGCGCTGTCCAAAGACGTCTCCGTGGTCATGTGGCCGGCATGACTAAACTCCAAAGGCGCATGGAACGCTATTAGCTTCCCACCAAAGGTGCTTCCTATTTTTCTACTTGCATTTTTTAGGGGTTTCGAACTGCTAGGTTGGCAGAAGCTGGGACAAGTAACGGGAGCTCACTCCATTACACGGCGCTAGGGATTCAAACCGCCAAACTGCCGACCCTTCTGATTGACAAGCCACTGAGCCACCGCGTCTCTTGAAAAAGGAGGTTAGAGGTGCAAAAAAGGAAAATAAAGAGTATTTTTTGTTTTTGTACAAAAATACTTCTCCTCACCCACGTTATTTTTTCATTAATATGTCCATGCCTACATACTGTATATATTGGGATAACAATATTTATGCTAATTAGGTTTGATTAAAATCAAATCAATTTAAAACAGCATTCAGATCTTCTAATTACAAGTTCTGTTAATTATTTAATACAGGCAGTTCTCGACTTACAAGAGTTCCAAGTTGCAACGGCAGGAAATTATGTGACTTAGGACTATTTTTCACCACTTATCACCCGACGGCCACATAATTTACATTTGGATGCTTGACAAGCGGTTTGCATTTATGACGGTTACAGCAACCCAGGGTCATATCATCTTCTGACAAGCAAAGTCATTGGGGGAAGCCAGTATTCACTTAGCAACCGTGTTACTAATGCAGTGATTCATTTAACAAACGGGGCAAGAAAATTCGTAAAATGGGGCAAAACTCACTTAACACATTTCTCCCTTAGCAACATAAATTTTGGACTCAGTTGTGGTTGTAAGTTGAGGACTGCGATAGTTATTCACTACTCAAGATCCTAATAGCAGTAGAAGTAGTGGTAGTGGTAGTTTATTAAGCAAGTACTTAACTCACTTAAGAAGTATGTGTCGTAAAACAGGTCAAGTATATAAATACGGATGTGGATTTAATACAAAAGTGAATCCCCAGGACAAGTGAGGTATTTGGTCATATAAAGAGAATAAGGATCAAACAGAATTAGATTGTTTGCAGAATATATCAAAACTCTGATAGCAAAGTGTTAGGTAAGCTTCCCGTTGGGAGAGCGAGTACGCTCAGAGAAGCGTTGTGAGAGTTGTGTTGGAGAACACACAAACCAGCATACAGAGACACTGCAGCTTAAATAGGCTTTTACTTTCGTGGAAATAGAGATATCAGAGTCCATCAAACCGTCCAAGTTATACATGGCTAAGACAGTCAGTCATCAATGTCTTTCAGTTAAGGGATAATCCAAATAACATAGTCCAGGATCATATAATCAGTTCAGAACTCAAAGTTAGCTAGCAGTTGCAAAACTTACAATAGCTCACGGCACTCAGATCAGATCAGCCCAGCATCTAATGAACAGAACGCTAACAGTCCTTCTGGCTCCCTCTCATGGTCAATTGAGGAAAACAGCAACCAATCACATTTTACAGTATGGTTTAAAGAAACAGGTATAGCATTGTTACATGATTTATATATTGCCAACCCAACCCAATTATATTCCTAACACAAAGCTATCATACTTAAGGGCAGAATCATTTTCCCTTCATTAAAAAATGGTGTGTTTGCCCACACACACACTTGCTTTTATAACTATTCCAGGGAATGTTTAACAATTCAGCTGTGAGCAATTTACTAGTCTTAAGAGACCTTGAACTATTACTTACAACTCTCTCTATAAAAACAATTCATACATTTTAAATAGAAATACAGGACTCCAAAGGTATCATATAACTCGGGAACACTGCAACCATCATAAATACATGCCAGCTGCCAAGTATCCGAATTTTGTTCGTGCAACTTCAGGGTTACTGCAGTTGTTATAAGTGTAAAAAAAAATCATCATGAATGTGAAAAGGGTCACAAATCAGGTTTTTTCAGTGCTGTTGTAACTGGTCACTAAATGAATGGTTGCAAATCAAGGACAATCCCAAAGCAGAGGCAGTCGATACTTTCAGAAATATGCCAAAAAGCTTCACCCAAAAGGAAAATGCATAAAACACAAGCTGGATACCCGTGCTTCGTGAGAAAACTATGTGATCGGGCTACGAAGGAGGAATTCATTTCACAATCCGTTGACTTGGTGGTGGTCGGTGATTGAAACACATGAGGAAATATAGCTCCTGCTGCCTTGAGTCCGGAATCAGTTCCACAGGTGGAAAGTGTAGACATTTTGGTGAGGTACCAACATTTAATACTGTAAGGAGCCCCGGACCGCTCCCGAGTGAAAGGAGTGGAATGTCTGCCAGTTTGAACTGAGGTAACGGAATGTGAGGCAACTGGCAGTTGGAACAGAATTCTTTTCAGGTGGGGAGGGGGAGTAGAACTCCGTAGCATCAGAGTGTGTTAATTACTGTATAAGAATTACTAATGATCTGATGGTCATTTCGAAAAATCCTTTGTTAGCGAGCACCTAGATGCCAGGAGGAACATACGTGCCAAATTTCAAGTTTGTAGGCTTTACGGTTCTGGAGATTTCATGACGAGTGAGTAGTACTTGCCATTATATATGAAGAAGATACTGGCAATAGCATATTAATTTACTGATCAGTATCTGCTACTCTTTACTACTCTTTATTACTCTTTCGGTAGTAATGCATTATTTCTCTCCTCAATATTATTGCTTGCTAATATTCAATGCATCTGATGGTTGCATGCTAATTAGAATGGGATAAGATTGTATAGCAGAAAAGTTAAGCAATCAACCACACTGGGGCAGAAATGTATCTCAAAAGTTACCTAAAATCCAAATGAGAAATCAAAACCTTATAAAAAGAAAAATAGCAGCACAGCTAAACAGAAATTGAATGGAAGCCAGAGTCAGGATGAAGGGAAAGGATAAAGAATTCCTAAAACCGTGAGGGTGATATTGTATGTCCTCCAAGAATGGCATTTTTATGAGTTGGGAAATCTTTAAATCAATCAAGTCAATCAATATGTAGATGGGGAGAAATCTGACATTTTTCTCTTTTCTTTCTTTCAGATAAAATTGCCACTAATAAGCCATCTGGAAAACAAGCCAAGACAAGACAAAGTAACACGCCTGACAGTTATCTTGGCTTACAAATTCTTGTGGAAAGATGCCCAATTAATAGCTAACAGCTCAACTTCTGCTAACAAGGAAATGGGGTGGGGGGGTGGGGGTGGCCTACTGCACCATGCCCAGAAAGTTCATGAAACATCATTTTCTCCATAAGACTGAAAGGTTATACTGAAAAGAAAAGAAAAACTGAGATCCTAGGAAAAAAATGTTAGGGAAAACAGACTATTTGAAATTCGAGAAAATGCATTTTTTTTTTTTACTGGTCCTGAGGCTCTCCAATTTAATATATAATTAAAACAGATACAGAATTGCACCATTTATGATGAACCTAAATTGGAGTGCAGCTCCGTAATATTCACAGGGGCAAAATAATAATAATAATAATAATAATAATCAAGAATTTTTTTTGGGGGGGGGGGAGAAGAAAAAAAAACGGAGGCACAGAATTGCATCGGGCAGGCAAGAGAAGAGACAAACAGGGAACTGAATTATTTCCTTTGGTGGTGTAATTTGGACCCATCTGTTCCAGAACAGCATCTCTTTTATATCTTCAAACACCTGTTCTCTCTTAATTATCATTCTTGTATGAAATCTGACAGAAACAATGAAATGCAAATAACAGTATAACAGGGTGCCAACGCAAATAGATTTTTAAAACTTCATTATTCCCAGAAAACTCTCTCTCTCTCTCTCATATATATCAGTGGTGGGTTGCAGGCGGTATGCCCCGGTACGGGCGTACTGGAGCCTTCCTGGAGCACCGGATACCGTTCCGGTGCTCTGGAGGGCCCACCAGCCCGCCCGGGTTCCACCACAAATGCGTGAACGACAAAAGCGCGCCTGACTAAACCGTGGTGACAAAACCGCGCCGACAAAACCGCGCCGACGAATGAGCGCTGAAGCGCGCAGACAACAGCGCGCCGACAGAAGCGCGCTGTTGCCTAACCCTAAAAATAACCCTAAACCTAACCCTAAACCTAAACCTAACCCTAAACCTAACCCTAAACCTAACCCTAAACCTTACCTTAACTTAAATCGCGCTTCTGTTGGCGCGCTGTTGTCGGCGCGCTTTTGACATCGCGGTTTTAGCGCTGCGGTTTTGTCGGCGCGCTTTTGACGTTCGCGCTTTTGTCGGGTCACGGCCCGCCCGAGCTCCTTACCGGTCTTTTAAGTCTTTGGCGCTTCCGCGCATGCGCAAGACATATACAGTGCCTGCGCAATGCTCTGCTGAGCAGCTGGAGCGTCGTGGAGGATCCGAAACCCACCACTGATAGATAGATAGATAGATAGATAGATAGATAGATAGATAGATAGATAGATATAGACACACACACACACACACACACACACAAAAGCCTCTGTGTCTGTCTGTCTGCGAGTGTGTGTGTATGTGTGTGTGTGTGTGTTCATTGCAGCATAACTCTAGAACACCTCCAGCAATTTCAACCAAACTTGGTACACAGATGCCTTACTCTCTGGAAAAACAAATACTGTGGGGGTTAGACACCCCAAACACCCCTCGGGGTGTGTATTCTGTTAAGATACAGGCTATTGTGCCTTTAAATGGCTTCTACTGTACGGCGATAAAATGGCTTCTATTGTACAGCACAGTGGAGTTGCCATGGTAACGGCTTCACAGTACTCCACAAGGGGGCTTCCTCTGGTAAGGGGGGAAAAAATCCAACATTAGAAATTACGTTTGGTCCGGACATTTCCCCCCTATAAATAAATACCTGGGCAACGCCCAATTATCAATTAATGCTGCTATAAAGCTTAACATTCCCAGTTAGGATTTATCCACTTCTTTTAAGAACCGCTTCTTTTATTCCACTGAAGTTCCTACAACAAACATGTTATAGGGGGTTAAGTCTACTGCTATTAATTCTTTATAGAAAATAAGACAAATGCGATTATCAGAAATATGAGTTAAAAAAACCTGCCTATTGTTTGGATTCAAAGAGACTGGGACATAAAACACAAATGCCAAGTCCTAAATTATTGTTTACAAAGTACCACGCCTGGGTGTTCACTCGTCACATCACAGTGAACTCAAACAAACCAGATTGTGAGGTGGCTGCCCGGAACAAGCCGCTTTGACCTGCTTCTTATTTTGACTTTGACGTTCCCGCATAGCCGAGTGAAATATAAAAGGTAGAAATAACCTGGACTTCAAGTGAGTGAATGCAACGTGGACCTACGACCATAATTAAGACCAAAATTTTCATTGCTAAGCAAGATCGTTGTTAAGTGAGTTCTGCTCCATTTTAGGACCTTTCTCACCACACGTTAAGCGAATCACTGCAGTTTGTTAAGTTAGCAACATGGTTGCTAAGTGAATCTGGCTTCGCCATTGACTGTGCTTGTCAGAAGGTCGCTAAAGGGGATCCAAGGAACACGGGATAAATACATATTGGTGGCCAAGCATCAGAATTTTAATCACGTAACCATCAGGATGCTGCAATGGTCACAAGTGTTAAAAACAGTTGTAAGTCACTTTTTTTCAGTGTTGTAACTTTGAATGGTCACTAATGAATGGTTGTAAGTCGAGGACCACCTGTATATGCATATATCTAATGATTATCTAATTAGATCTAATGATAACCAATTTTGTTGTATTTAAGTACAAGGACAATAAAGATTATACTTATTAAATCTGTACAAAAGGGTTACTGGGCTATTTTATAGTTCAACATTCATTTCATTTATTACTAGTTGATACCCGGCATTGCCAGAGTATTTATTTATAGAGGGAAAATATCTAGACCAAAAGTAATTTCTAATGTAAGATTTTCCCCTTTACCAGAGGGAGCCTCCTTGTGGAGTACTGTGAAGCCATTACCATGGCAACTCCACTGCGCTGTACAGTAGAAGCCATTTTAACGCACAACAGGCTGTACAGAACACACATTCCAAAGGGTGTTAGGGGTCTTACCTCCCACAGTATTTTTTTTCCAGAGAGTAAGTCATCTATGTACCAAGTTTGGTTGAAATTGCCCGAGGCGTTCTAGAGTTATTCTGGAACACACACACACACAGCCATTTTTATATATGGAGGAGGAGGAGGAGGAGGGGGAGGAGGAAGATAGGCCTGGTTCAACTGTTGAGTCATATATATGCCTTCCAGCACACTATGACCCCACACACCCACTTTATGGTCTGTTTCTGTTGCTTGCCTCTGGGAGGAGGTTTTGAATATTTCTAGCAGGACTCCCAGATTCTGTAACAGCTTTGTCCCCTATATGCCATCTGTCTGAGAATCGTTTCTCGCCATGTGCATGCACACATCCGAACTAGACTGTGTTGCTTCTCTGCGTCATACTGTATATGTAGGTACCAGTGGTGGGTTCCGGATCCCATTCCAACCGGTATGGTTGGAACGGGCCCGGCGGCATCCACATGGACACCTTATTGCCTCCACGAGCCTCCGTGACGCTCCAGCTGCTCAGCGGAACATCGCACAGGCGCTGTACGCGCCATGCGCCTGCATGAAAGCGCAGAAGCCTTAAAAGACAGGTAAGGAGCTCGGGGGTGGGGGTGGTGAGTGGGCCCTCTGGAGTACCGTACCAGAATGGTATCCAGTGCTCCGGGCAGGCTGCGGTACGCCCATACTGAGGCGTACTGTCTGCAACCCACCACTGATGAGTACATGCATAATTTTGTATTTATTTGTTTATTTATTTTGTCATGTTTACATAGTGTATATTGGAGGGGGTGACCCTTTGAGACCTGTATGCAACAAAAGTTCGTTTTAATGCACGCTGAGTGGTGTACCTTCAAAGTGAGGAAGTTATTCTAAGACTATATTTTATATTATTATTAGATACGCAGCAGTGCGAAATCACAGCTGCCAATTCTTTAGCCGATGTCTGTCTTGACATGCATTGAGTTGTTTCCAAGAACTGAGATGTCATATTATCGTAGTAAAAGTGGAGATTCAAGCAGCGTGGCTTTTGGTATAGTCACTGACAGATGGAACTTTTGTCAATATGCAGAGCGCTTTCCAAGAATTTTACTATTATTAGTAAATTCTTGGGATGGTTATCATTTGCCTTTCAATCCCTGTTCGCTGCCCAGATTCTTCTGGCGGGTTATATAAATTGAATTTTAAAAAACCCAAACCTTGAGAACATCAAGGGGCTCTGCAGTTCAACCCAGAGCTACAAATATTCTCTTGGATCGTATCAATGTCCTTCTTCCTTTCGCCACACATTTCCTGGAGGAGTCAATGTGTGGTTAAGTTTAGCTACTTCCTCTTCCAATATTGACAAAAGTGCATCTTTTTCACCTAGCTTTTAATTACAAGTAATCCTTGACTTATGACAGTTCATTTAGTGACTTTTGAAAAGTTACAACGGGGACGAACAAAGCGATTTATGACTTTTTTCCAGAGTTACAATCTTTGCAGCATCCCCATCCCCGTGTGATCAAAATTCAGTCGTTTGGCAACTGGCTCAAAGTTATAACCGCCCCAAGGTCACGTGATCCCCTTTTGCGACCGTTTGACAAGCCAAGGGCGGTGAGGGAATCCAGATTTACTTAACAATCGGATTATATTAACTTACAAACTGCAGCGATTCACTTAACAAGCGAGGCGAGAAAGGTTGTAAAATGGGACAAACCTCACTTAACAAACGTCTCACTTAACAGCAAAAATTGGGGGCTCAATTGTGGTCATAAGTCAAGGACTACTTGCAATAGCTTTTCCCTTCATTTGAATACTGATTTTATTTTGTTGTACACTATAGAAACATACAGTTTATTGCGTCAAGCTGCCTTGAACACTCATAGAAGCTAAAAGACAGGGTGTTGTTATTATTAATAGCACTATTGTTGCCATGCTGAGTTTAGTTATTTGCCATAGAGATGAACAAATATCTAATACTGCTTCTTTCTGGTTAATGTAAGGGATGGCTGCAATTTGTAAGTTTTCTGGGGAAAAGCAGAATGTCAAACAAGCAAAGCTCTTGAATAAGATGCTTTGTTTCTCTTGAAGGATGGCCTGGCCCACAAAACGGAATTTCTGTTGCAGGAGAAGAAAAATGGCTTCCGCTGTGAATTCCAAGTTTTATTCCCGCTACAAGCCCTGAAAACAGGGAAACTACTGTTTAAAGCGAACTGATGAGCAAATCCTCATCATCATACCCAGGAATTAGGATAACGGGCCGTGTCCTAGCTACAGAGTTACTCAAGAGAGAAATTCATTTTGGTCAAATGAAAAGGTAGCACTGTTATTAGGAACCTACCCAGAGGGACGGCCTAATTTAATCCAATTAACTCTACCCAAAATATGACCTGTAATGTACTTTTCCTTTTACTGCTGAATAGCAAAAAGGACCAAGAGTTTACAGCAACCAAAGATTGCAGCGACACAGAGTGTGGAATTAATCCAGCTCTCAGTTCTCCTGTCGCTTAAGTACAGGGAGTCCTCAGTTTATGCCACAATTCAGCCCAACATTTCTGTTGTTACGTGAGACATTTGTTAAGTGAATCACTGCAGGGGTTAAGTTAGCAAACACTGTTGTGATTCTGGTTTCCCTCACTTCCCTTGACTTGTCAGAAAGTCACAAAAGGGGATCAAGTGAACTCGGGGCGGTCGTAAGTATGAGCCAGTTACCAAACGACTGAATTTGGATCACACGATCATGAGGATGCTGCAAAGTTTGTAACTGCGAATCACTTTGTTCATCGCCGTTGTAATTTTTGAACGGTCACTAAATGAACTGTCGTAAGTCAAGGACTACCTGGTAAGAAGGTCACAAAAGGTCACACGAATCGGGGGGGGAGACGACTCTGTGACCATCATATGAATCAGCCAACAAACACCTGAATTTTGGTCACATGACCATGGGATGTTGTAACGGTCGTAAGTGAGAAAAAAGGGTCATAAGTCTCTTTTTTCAGTGTCATTGCAACTTTGGTCACTAAATGAACTGTTGTAACTTAAGGGCTACCTGTATCTATGGAAAGTCTCAATCATCCTTCAGCAGAGGAAAGAGAATCTTATATATACATACATACATACATACATACATACATACATACATACATACATACATACATAACCAGCCTAGAAATGTAGGAATGTAAAAAAAAGTCAGGCTCACATTATGCCGACTTTTTTCCCAAGACTTTTTCAATATGATTAAATTATACTCATTTTCTTTCTCAATGCCTATTTTAAGCTTCGGCAATTCGCCTCATTTAATTATTTTTTTCCAAGTCTGAATAGTGTGGCCCTTCTTTCTCCTTCAATGGGATCCTCTATTAAATTACTATTTCTGACTTTCCATCTCGGCGGGTTCGTCCCCTGTGCCGATCTTTACAGCTTTTCTATATCCCTCATTGTCCCCCCTCATTCATTAAATGTGA
Source organism: Thamnophis elegans (assembly GCF_009769535.1). Lineage (NCBI taxonomy): Eukaryota > Metazoa > Chordata > Lepidosauria > Squamata > Natricidae > Thamnophis > Thamnophis elegans. The sequence goes on from NC_045547.1 coordinate 7,620,899, forward strand.
ATTTTCTCATTAGCTTCCATGCTTCCCAGGACCTTCTCGTCTCTAAATGTTCTCAAGCGTGGGGGCTCCGTCGCTGGAGGTTTTCGAGAAAAGATGGGACAACCAGTTGTCTTGCGATGGCATAAGACAGTGATGGTTAACCTTTTTATCCCCGTGTGCTGAAATGCAATGCGCCCCCCCCTGCGCATGCACACACGACCATCACCCTGTGCATGCATGTGCGATTTCCCCCCCTCCCTTGCAGTCTGCACCATGGCAGAAGGGCTTTTTCACCCTCCCCAGGCTCCAGAGGCTTTCATCAAGCCTCTGGGAGGGCGAAAACAGTCTCCTCCGGGCTCCGGAGGGCCTCCAGAGGCTGGAAACAGGCCCGTTTCTGGACTTCCGGAAATTCCGGGAGGTCTCCTTTTCGCCCTCCCCAGGCTCCGGAGGCTTTCCCTGAAGCCTCCTGGCACCAAAACTGGAGCATGGGGGGAGTGCCTCACACACACCCCTGGTGTTTCCCCTGCCCGCCGTGCATGCACCACATCTCCCACATGCGCGACAGACACCTGAAAAATCAGCTGGCCAGCGGGAGGCATGTACGCATGCACAGGGCTTTGCGTGCTACCTTTTCGCCAGCATGGGCATAAGGTCTCCTGCCTTGAGCAGCGGGTTGGACTAGAAGACCTCCAAGGTCTCTTTTAACCCTATGATTCTATAGTGCAAGAAACTCCCACCCTCACCTCCCCCTGGGGCTGACAGGCCACTTTATTTTACTTTCTTTTAGAAAATGTTCCTTCTCTCTTGCATTTTCATTGTCACGTTTTATTTGAACCCCGATAAAACATTCCTGTTCAAAGTTACCTACTGAACTTCCATATGCTTCAGCAATTAGCACTTACTGATTACATTAATATTTTTCTTTTATTTAAAAAAAAAACTCTGATTAATGCAATTTCTCACCACCACCCACCACCCCATTCGGCCTCATGCTAGCCAAGTTAAAAAAAAATCTGATTTTTACATTTGTACATCTATAATATTTCCGGTTATTTTGATCAGTTAATTATGAACGAGGTGTTTTTCTCTTGCCTGCAAATGGTAAACCAGTATTTTTAAACCTCAGCAACTTAGAAGATATGTGGACTTCAAATTCCCAGAGTTTCTGGGAAAGAGCTGGCAGGGGAATTCTGGGAGTTGAAGTCCACGCATCTGGAAATTGTCACAGCTGAGAAATATTGTGGTAAACCAAAGCTGCCTGTTCACCCATTGTGGTCATAGTTGTGTACCTTGGGCTTTTTCCAAATTTTTTGTAACCAGAAGATAAAAAGCGATAAAACACATTCCTTCAGCCAAGTGGAAAATACCAGCTGGGTCACCGGGGGAATAAAATATTTTCTGGCTTTCAGAGGGCAGCCGCCATTCTTCAGCATCAGGCAGCTATACAGGCCAGTGATGGCAAACCTATTCGTCATAGAGTGCATCCATGCATGAGCACTGGAAACTCAAAGACCAGCTGTCCAATGGGCATGCGCATGCCGGCCACCTTTTCTTTGGGTTTCTGGTGGGCGGATGTGCATCAGCCAGCTGGTCTTCGCACGCCGGAGCACTGGAAGCCCACAGAACATGTGGCCGGCGCATGCATGTGCACTGGCCCAGCTGGTCTTCGGGTTTCTGGCACTTCGGCATGCACGACCAACTGGCGCGCCAGAAACCAGAAGAGCAGCTGCCGATGGCACGGGTGCCCACAGAGAGCATGCGTGCCACAGATTCACCATCATGGGTAGATAGGCTTTCTCTCGACTGGCACTGGAAAGTGGCCTTCTCCCCTCAAATCGCCAGCTATGCACTTCCAACAGCAGCCCGGTTCTGCATTGCTGAGGCAGTGGCTGGATTTCACTGTGTAAACAATCGCAAACCCACTCCACACGCACAGATTCTGCCACAATTAAAGCCTGGAGCTGAGAAGGGAGACCCAGCTGTGCTGTGTTTCAACAGCTGGGACAATGCAGCTGTCCTCTTTTGTTTTGGGAGACACAATAGGAAGAAGGCGCTGAGTCACAGCATAAAGCCTCTGAAAAGCTCCTTCCCAAGCCTCTGATGGGAGTTTCTCCCTTCCCTGCAGCTGTGTCCTTGTGGTACTTTGAGCCTGACGACACAAAAGTTCGAAAAGAAAAGCAAAAAGCCAAGGATTGTAAATGTTATTTCTTTTTTTATACATAGAATAAAATAGAATAACAGAGTTGGAAGGGACCTTGGAGGTCTTCTAGTCCAACCCCCTGCTTAAGCAGGAAACCCTATGCCACTTGACAAACTCAGTATGAAGTTCCCAAGAGACGACCTAATTAATTTACGAGCCTCAAGACAAAGTTAAAAAAAACCCCATTCATTTATTCGGATCAACGTCTTGGCATGTTCTTCTGTGGAGCTGAAACTGGCTTCCTTCCGGCTTAATTGCGTTTGAACTTTACCCCTGTGTCCCCCCCCCCCTCTGTGTGGGTCATAAATCACATTCACCAACAAGGTTGTAGAAATATGAAATCCGACTCTGGCTGAAGGTACGCATGGAATCTTCCCTCCAATACCAATCTGATAATAGTCATGGCAACGCTCTACAAGTGGACACTCAGACTTCGCAACTAACAACAACAAATAATTTTTTTCTGCCTCTGGTTGCCTGTGCTCTTTCAAAATGGCCGTCCCAAAGAACCTATTCTAAAATGGTACTCGAGGCCATCTCCTCTGCCGGGATCAAAGGCAATGGGGGGTGTGGAAGGCCGGCTGAAAATGAGAGAGTGAGAGAGAACTATAATTCCCTGATGGCATAAGCAGGAGCTTGCAAGAATATAAACAAGAAGTTAGTGACAGGCTGTCCTGACAAAACCATGCCCACTTGGGACATGAAGAATCAGAGGTAATGGAACAACAACAACAACAACAACAACCCTTTTCAGACTACACCTGCCCATTTGGTCTTTTGTAGAAGATGACAGGACCCATTCGGTGCTCAGGAACATTCTTGAGAATAAAAAAAATATAATGCTGGAATCTAGCATTGTACAGTATCCCAGTTTTCATTTCTCTAAAATTAAAAGTTTTGCTTAAGTGTAAGTCAGGAGCAGCGGTGGGTTGCACATTTCATTACCACTGGTTCACTGGGCGCACGTACACCTTCCGTGCATGTGCCTGGCCTTCCGCGCATGTGCCTTGCGCACACGTGCACCTTCCACGCATGCGCCCAGCCTCAAAAACATACCTAAGTAGGATAGCATAGAGCCGGGGCGGAGGAGAGGGTGGTCCCACCCGCGATTTCTGCTACCAGCTCGGGCGAAACAGTCCGAACCGGCTGAATACCACCTCTGGTCGAGAGACAAGGACTGTGCTGGTTACCAAGGTAGTAGGTCGTAAGTGCATGTCTCCTGGCACCAAACTGAATAGGCCAACCTGAGTTTCTAAAATAGTTGGACATGATATCTTCTACCAGAAAAATCTGAGCTGCAATCACTCTCCCTAGCTTTGTGGCACCTCAAGCACAAAAGATATATAGCAGAGTGTTTCTCAATCTTGGCAGCTTGAAGATGGGGGTGGACTTCAACTCCCAGAATTCCCCAGCCACCACAGTGATAAACACTGATAGAGCAGATGTCCAATACATATGTATTCTTTACAGCATTTTACTAAATATTTAAAATAGAATGGAATGGGATGGAATGGGATGGGAAGGGACGGGACGGGACGGGACGGGACGGGACGGGACGGGACAGGACAGAACAGAGAATGGGAATGGGAATGGATAGAAGAGAAGAGGACAGGACAGGACAGGAGAGGAGAATTCTTTACTGGCCAAGTGTGATTGGACACACAAGGAATTTGTCTTCAGTGCATAGGCTCTCAAGTGTACATAAAAAGACAAGATACATTTGTCAAGAAATAAGGTACAACACTTAAAGATAGCCATAGGGTACAAATAAGCAATCAAATCATACTAGGAAACAAATAAAAAAATATAAATTGAAAGATACAAGCAACATGGTTATAGTCATAAGTGGGAAGAGATAGATACTAGGAAGGAAGAGAAGAAGAACAGTAATACAGTCTTAGTAAATAATTTGACAGTCTTGTGGGAATTAGTTGTTTAGCAGAGTGATGGCATTCAGGAAAAAACCTGTCCTTGTGTCTACTGTTCTCCTGTGCAGTGTCCTATAGTGTCATTTTGAGGCTAAGCGTTGAAACAATTTATGTCCAGGATGTGAGGGGTCTGTAGATATTTTCACAGCCCTCGTTTTGACTCGTGCAGTGTGCAGGTCCTCGATGGAAGGGATTTTAGCCCTGAACAGTTCAGGAACCCTCTGCAGCTTCCCCCACTTTGAAATACATAAGAGCTCCTGACAAGCCAAGCATACACTGCTGGCTTTTAAATAATTAAAATCTGCAATGCTAATCCATCTGGCTAAGAACAGAAAGGAGGAGAGCAGAAAGCAAATTATACAGGAGTTCTGTCTTTTCGTTACAATGGCCACGGGGTTTGGTGTCAACTGGCTTTTGAGTTCTACCCTGAACGTGCACATTTTGAGGCGCATACAAAGGATCAGTCAAGCTAAATTCCTTAAGGTTTCATATGGATGGAATTTGCAGCTAATGCTTTTATGGAAGTTATGTCAGTTTTGATTGGCAACAAATGAGCTGTTCTCTCAACAACTGTCAGAGGAAGATCAAGACTTTTCTTTCTCCTAACCAGAGTTTCCTTCGTTTCTTATAATCAACTCTCAGCCTCGAGCAATTTCAACCAAACTTGATACAGATGACTTACTCTCTGGAAACAAATACTGTGGGGGTAAGACATCCCTAACACCCCTCGGGGTGTGTCTGCGTGTGTGTTCCAGCATAACTCGGGTTGCTGAAATGAAAGGGACTGAATTATATCTATAGTGTCAAGTCACACTACTTTTGACAGTGATAGTGTGCATTTTGGATTCAAGTTCTGTTAAGATACAGCCTGTTGTGCCTTAAAATGGATTCTACTGTACAGCACAGTAGAGTTGCCATGGTAATGGCTTCGCAGTACTCCACAAAGGAGCTCCCTCTAATACAGGATAAATACATACCTGGGCTACGCCAGGTTATCAGCTAGTGTAAGTATAAAATCCCCATACTGGATTTGAGTTAGAGCAGGAAGAGAGAGAGAGAAAGAGAGAAATATATTTGCGGGTTTCCAATTTAATATTTACAGCCTACATAAGCCAGTTGGATGTAGTGATTAAGGTGCTGGACCAGAAACTAGGAGCCAATGAGTTCTAGTCCCACTTTAGGCATGAAAGTCGACTGTTGAGCCAGTCACTTTCTCTCAGCCCAATCTTCCTCCCAGATTGGCTGTTGAAAACAAGAGGAAGGAGCATTATACATGTTCATCGCCTTGAGTAATTTATAAAAAATAATAAAGGTAGGATTAAAAAAATAAAATAAAATAAAATAATCTAATCAAATCATGCAGCGGTTAAGGCACCAGGCTAAATCTAGAGAGGTTTCCACTCTCAGCTCAATCCTGGAAAACCACTATGCCATCGGAATTGGTTACTCTCTTTGAGCATAGCTTACTTTACTGGATTGTTTTCAGGCTGATAAAATACTGTAAAGGGGAAAAGGAAAGCGATCTTTAGTACTCTGGAAAAGACAGGATTAAAAAAATAATAATTAAGAACCAACAAAGTGGTGGCAGCCAGAAATAGTGGAAGAGTCGCGAGTCAGTAAAACTTGGTAAGGAGTGAAGCCAGAAGTGAGACTTCAAAGGATCTGAACTTGCAGGAATAGTCATTTTTTTTCTGCTCCAAAGGCAGAAAAAGCAATATTTTGAGTTTCTCATCTATCTGAGCAGCTTAGGGACACACACACACATGCATGATTCTTCACAGCCCCGAGGAACATTCTCCTATCGCAACCTCACATCAAAACCAAGAAAAAAATGCTAATCAAATCCGTTGGTGAAGCTAGCTTCCTACTTGTCTGCTAAGGTATCATGAGCTTATTTTGCTGTTTAAGAAACCAAATTTTCCAGTCACAGTCTAGACTTACAAACCACCGAGTGGGAAGGGACCATTTAATCTCCCGTGTCTAACTCTTTACGAATCAGTCAGATGGCTGACCAGCTTCTACTTGAACAGGAGGCTAAAACATATGAAGAACAGTTGGGGGAACTAGGTATGTCTAGTTGAATGAAAAGAAGGACCAGGGGAGACATGATAGCAGAGTTCCAATATCTCAGGGGTTGCCACAAAGAAGAGGGAGTCAAGCTATTCTCCAAAGCACCTGAGGACAGGACAAGAAGCATTAGACTCTTTTTCAGTGAGTCCTTCCTTCTCATTAGGTGGCCAAAGTATTTGAGTTTTACCTTCAGGATCTGGCTTCGGCCCGGTCTACCCAGTGCAAAGGGAAAACATGCCAGCAGTTCGGGGAGTGGTGTCAAGCTGGTCATGCTCACCCAGTTGGCCACGCCCAGTGAGTAGTGTCACGCTGGCCATGCCCACCCAGTTGGCCACGCCCAGAAAGTGGTGTCACACTGACCACGGCCACCCAGTTGGCCACGCCCAGTGAGTGCTGTCACGCTGGCCATGGCCACCCAGTTGGCCACGGCCAGCTGCCCCCCCCCCCGAGGTCAACCACAGACTGGTGCGGCCCTCAATTAAATTCTGTTTGACACCCTTGTGTTAGAGAATGTGGCAGCATTGAAGCAGTGGCGTTGAATCAGCCACAAATTTGTCCTATTTCAGGATGGGTAGCAATCATGTGATCCTCATTCCTAACACTCCTTTCCAGAAGTCAATGGGGAAGTTGGCAGGAAGTCCAAATCGAGGCAGGGAGGGTACCAGCTTCCCAGAAGGAAATCCCATGGAGAATCTGGCAGGAAATTGCCGGATGCTCCCATTTCTACGGTTTCTTGGGGCATCCATGGACATTCTCTGTTAGTCTATTTAGGCAGAGCAATATGGCTGAAACAATGACCCAACAGGTTACGAGTTATCAGCTATGTTTCTATATTTTCAAATATCACAGAATTCCTTTAAGAAATAAACAGATTAGGACTGAAACCTTTCATCTGTCTCAACAGCAGATTAAAGTGATGAAAACAAATTAATGTTCAGCTCTTTTGGCTCTGTAATGTAACTGAAAAGAAACAAAAAAATAAGGACGACCTTTTAATAATGAGCCACAGCTTCTATTTTATTAAACTGCCAGTTTTCACATAGTTGCTCCCACATCGGAAAAAAAAAAAAGGAACTGCTGCTTAAAAATTCTAGGAATATGCCAATTTATTTAAACAGAAATGATTACTCCATTTGTGTAATCAATCAGCCGAACATTCTACAACCAACTAATAATTTTAAAAATGGTTAGGCCTAATGAAGACAAAATGTGAGGATTGAATTTTAAAAAAATCAAGAGAAAAGGAAAGGTTTTAATATATCTGGATTAATTGGCTTTCATTTTTATTGCACTACTAAGTTTTAATCACAGATCAGGGCCAAAACAATATATTACTTTCAATGCTCGGTTTAAACCAATGGCTGTTATCTCATCTTCATTACAGCGATGAATTACTATTTTGCTTCTGTTTTCCTTTCAGTTTCTTTCATCAGAATAATTCAGAAAAAAGGAACATAATTACGCCAACATACCACAATGTTTTAAAGGGTCAGATTGATGACCATTGCAGAGTCCGAAAGTCTATTAAGCAAGATTCACTTAACAACCGGCTTACTTACTTATCAACTGCAATGATTCACTTAACAAAGGTCATAAAAGGGAGCAAAACCCCCTTAACATATGTCTCACTTAACAACAGAAATGTTGGGCTCAATTGTGGTCATAAGTCAAGCATATTCACTTTGTTAAGATAAGAGTATTTTCACAGGCTTGCTGTTACCCTGGAGGAGATGGAAAGGAGGAAAAACAACTCTTTTCCAGAGTTTTTCGGGGGAATTCAAACACTTTTATCAAGCTGTCCTTGCTGACATCAAGTTTATTATTTCCAAATGCAGTAGATTTAGCCACCAGCCAGCCTGCTCTGCAGATCTCTCTTTCTGATCCTGCTGGATCCTAGGCTGCAGAGATTCTTCTTCCCCCTACCAGAGTGGTCACAACTGGTGGTCCATGAGAAAATTTTGGTGGTCCACAGAAAAATTATATGCATTTTTTATATTGCACTAAAACAGGGGTCCTCAAACTGATACATGCAATGAACGTTTGTGTTCCTGCAGAGAGTCTCCCTCTTCGGGGTCTTTTTGTGTGGGTCAGAGGGGGGGGCAGAAATTCTGACTTGGGGTCTGCTTCAGCCTCCTGGTGCAGGGCTTTGGGTGAAGGCTGGAGGGAAGCGCCGCTGGTGGCAAAGAGCCGGAGGACCTTGTCGCTGTGGGACTGCACCATGGCCTGGAACCTGCTGACTATCTCGTCTGAGCCTCCAGGCACCAGTACCTGGCCTTGCACTTCCTCTGCTTGGGAAGCCCATGCTCGTAGTCCTCAGTGAGGTGCTTCTGCTGAGCCTCCTTCTCAGTCAGATCCAATTTGAACTGAGCCAGCTGTTTTGTCAACTCTTTCTCATGGTGGCTGCTTAGCTCCAACAACTGATTCCTATTGGGACCCTAAGGAGCCCGGACAGGCAGGTGAGGAGTGGCTGGGAGGGGAGAGGCGAGTAGAAGCCACAGGGCACACCTCAACGTGAGTGACATCGAGTTGGCCAGGCCTACCTAGTCACATGACCATCTAGCCACGCCCACCCAGCTGGTCATTAGGCAGATCACATTAGTAGTCTGTTGGATTTAATATTATGAATTTAGTGGTCCCTGAGGTCCAAAAAGTCTACTATATCCTTAGATCTGTGTAGTATTTCCAATCCACCTAGAACAAATAGCAATAGCAATAGCAGTTAGACTTATATACCACTTCATAGGGCTTTCAGCCCTCTCTAAGCGGTTTACAGAGTCAGCATATTGCCCCCAACAACAATCCGGGTCCTCATTTTACCCACCTGAGAAGGATGGAAGGCTGAGTCAACCCTGAGCCGGTGAGATTTGAACAGCCGAACTGCAGAACTGCAGTCAGCTGAAGTAGCCTGCAGTGCTGCATTTAACCACTGCGCCACCTCGGCTCTTAATAAACACTAGCAACACGACATATATATGTATGTATGTATGTATGTATGTATGTATGTATATATGTATATATGTATATATATATACATACATACATACACACACACACACACACACACATATATATATATACACACACATATAAGGCTTAATGGTTAAGACATCTGCCTAAGATGTAATACAGCACAGGTTCGATTCCCAGTAAGGGTATGGCTAGCTGATGAGAGCTAAATAGCTTGAAATAGATCTATACTAGTCTCCCTTTATTTATTTATCAGCACAAATACAACACAAATGTAACAAAGGCAAAAGTAAAAATATTGGGTTTCTGTCGTGATGGTCTCTTGTGACGAGCCGATAGACAGATAATGGAAGCAGTTAGCTTCCTCCCATAATTGGGGCTTACCAGGGATTGTGACACTAAGTATATACCTACCTCCCTGGCTTCAGCTGATAAGGAGGAGGACCTGTGGCTTAATGGTTAAGACATCTGCCTAAGATGTAATACAGCACAGGTTCAAATCCCAGTAAGGGTATGGCTAGCTGATGAGAGCTAAATAGCTTGAAATAGATCTATACTAGTCTCCCTTTATTTATTTATCAGCACAAATACAACACAGACACAGACACACACACACACAGATATATATTTCGGTAGAACCATACAATCTGAAGGGAAAGTGTAGCAAGGAAAGTTTGCATTTACAAAGTCAGACCATCACATTGTTGTTTCAGAATTGTTTGCTTTGATCAGCAGTCGCCTTCCCAGGTGATCGGCATGGGGAGTGCAAAACATGCCATTTTGCATCGTGTTAGGAGAAAATTCGGAATGCTCTATTTTCTTTAACAAGCCGACTGGTCTGGCCATTCCCAGGAGGAAGTCTGGCAGTTGCCCAGAAGACATTCTTTTAGAACAGGAAGTGGCACCAGACCTTTAAAAGACGAAAGGCATCTCTCATGGCCTAAGATTTTGTGTATTTCAGTCAACTTCTGCCAACAACACAAAATAAACCGCAGGTTCTCTTGAACTACTTGGGAAAATTATAATCAGTTATATCAATGCCATCCTCATGACTTTATAATCTGCACACTCCCAGTTTAACTGCAGAAAAAACAATCTGCCTTCCATTGAGGGCTTGCACACTGCACGAGTCAAAAAGAGGGCTGTGAAAATATCTACAGACCCCTTGCATCCTGGACATAAATTGTTTCAACTCCTACCCTCAAAATGACGCTATAGAGTACTGAACACCAGAACAACTAGACACAAGGACAGTTTTTTCCTGAACGCCATCACTCTGCTAAACAATTCCCTCACTACTGTCAAACTATTCACTAAGGCTGCATTACTATTACTATTAGTCTTACTATTATTCCTATCACCCATCTCCTCCCACTTAATGACTGCAGGATTGTCACTTTTTTGCTTGTATCCTTATGATTTATGATACTGTTTCCTCATTGCTTATTTGTACCCTATGACCATCATTAAGTGTTGTGCCTTATGATTCTTGATGAATGTATTGTATTCTCCTTATGTACAGAGAGCATAAGACAAATTCTTTGTGTGTCCAATCACAATTGGCCACTAAAGAATTCTATTCTATTTTATTAATTTAGACTACTACTTGATGTATCTGAAGGGGGTCCTATCTTTGATAATCTCTTACTTGCTTTTGCTACAATCGTTAGCCACTTGATGCTTCCTCAGGTATCTAAGGATCAGTGGTGGGTTTCAAAAAATTTTGGAACCTCTTCTGTAGGTGTGGCCTGCTTTCCGGGTCCACTGGTGGAACCTCTTCTAACCGGTTCGGTTAGATTTGACAAACCGGTTCTACCGAATTGGTGTGAACTGGTAGGAACCCACCTCTGCTAAGGATGATCTAACATACAAATGAGAAATCTTGAGCCAAATATCCCCAAGCCAATCTCTTAAAGTCAGCACTCTCCTTCGAGTTCAGTTCAACAGAGCGATGAGAATAGTCTGGTTTATTAGTGGGCTTAGATGGAGTTGAACAATTTTTTTTTTAAAGATCCCTTCTTTTTGGCCATGAGTTTATCTTAAGAAAAAGAATGCTAAATAATTTGGGGGGAGGGGGTTGAGCACACACATATGTACATATTGTACATATCTCGCATAACCAAAATAATAAGATTACTTTTTAATCAGCAATCTAAGGCAAAGGAGGAGAATGCATAAGCGCCACTTGCAAGAAACTTTCTGAAAACCATAAAAGTTAACTTGCCATTTTTTCTTCTGATTGAATTAACCTTTCGTTTTAATGTCCTGGAATTCTGAGCATCGAGCCATTTACAGTGGGATTTTTTTTTAATGCTTAAAAATGTTAATCAGGCTGATTTATACCACACGGCATTGTCTTGGCATATTATCAATGGCCAAGGTCATGCTCAATTAGCGCCCTGAGAAAAAACAATGCCTCTCTGTGTAGTGCTTACAAGTTAGGGGACTGTTTAATCCATATTTCATGCCATTCCTGTGGAAATATTACATAATGCTTCACAAAATAACCAAGTGACATTATCTTGGCTTAGGATTTGGACATGATATAGCCAAAGGGTAGAGCCTGATAATTTCATCCATCCATCTTGACTGAAGCACAAGTCCCTCTGAGTATAAAGCAAGCTGGCTTCCATGTAAGATCCATCCATTACAAGAGAGAAAGCTAATTTGTTCCAGTGGCAAAGCACACGTCTCCTACGGATTGAAAAATACTGGATGACGGTACATCCACCACAAATGTCTGTAAAATCAAATCGTTTTTCCTGCCCCAAACATAAAACCTAATGGCTGATACCAGAGACAGAACTCTTAGGTAAGTAGATTGTGAGGTCTTGAGGAGAAGGCCTAAGAATGGTTCCACCACAAAACCGCGGTCGACTAAAGCGCGCTCGACGAAACCGCGTACCTGACGTCATCACAGTGCGACGAAAAAAGCACGCTGTGAGCGGTAAAGCTAAAATTAACGCGTAAACCTAAACCTAACCCCCCCAAACCTAACCCTAAACCTAACCCTAAACCTAACCCTAAACCTAACCCTAACCCTTAACCTAACCCTTACCTTTACGTGAATCGGCTTGCTTTAAAAGCGCCTTTTAAAGTGCCCTTTTTTCTCCGCGGTCGTTGTTGTCGCGCTGCTGATGACGTCAGCGACGCGCTTTAATCGGGCGTGCTTTAGTGGACCGCGGTTTTGTCGTGCCACGCCTAGAATATACTAAGAATGCCTTAGTGGACAACCAGCTAAATATGAGTTAGCAGTGTGCAGCGGCAGCCAAAAAAAGCCAATGCAATCCTAAATTGCATTAACAGAGGAACGCAATCAAGATCAAGCGGGGTCCTAATACCACTCTGTAAAGCCTTAGTAGGACCATACCTAGAGTTCTGCATCCAGTTTTGGTCACCACACTATCAAAACGATATTGAGACTCTAGAAAGAGCACAGAGAAGAGCAACCAGGATGATTAGGGGATTGGAGGCTAAAACATACAATGAACGGTTGCAGGAACTGGGCATGTCTAGTCTAGTGAAGAGAAGGACCAGGGGAGACACGATAGCAGTCTTCCGATATTTGAGGGGCTGCCACAGAGAGGAGGGGGTCAAGCTATTTTCCAAAGCACTCGAAGGCTAGACAAGGAATAATGGATGGAAATTGAACAAGGAGAGATTCAACCTGGAAATAAGGAGACATTTTCTGACAAGTGAGAACAATCAACCAATAGAACAGAAGTTCCCTTCGGAAGTTGTGGGAGCTTCATCACTGGAGGCTTTCAGGAAGAGACTGAACTGGTATTTGTCAGAAATGGTGTAGGGTCTCCTGCTTAGGCAGGGGGTTGGACTAAATGACCTACAAGGTCCCTTCCAACTCTGTTAATCTAATCTAACTCTTAAAATGTCTTCACAATGAGTGAAAAACAACTTTTGATTCTGGTTGGCATGAAAGGAGAATTCTCTGCAGTCCACATTTTCACTTTTACATCAATGCATGTTTGTTCCATCACAGGCAACATACATTCCCATACACAAATGACTAATGCTCTCAAGCCACATGTAAAGGACGCAATTGAATATTAATATCAAGAACAAAGTTAGGGAATAGCTCCAACAGAATATAAATGAATAAAAAGAAAGGGGGAGGGAGGGAGAAAGCGCACGTCATTATGTCATTTCAAGTTACCCAAAAAGCAAGAAGCTGATCTTTGACATTTTTATTATAAAATGCCTAATGTTTACATATGGATTTAATTAGAGAAACAGCTGTTTAATAGCACACAATTAACCATACCTGATTAGAAATAAAGTCCAGTCCAGCCTTAAAGCATTATTTGAGACAGGTGTATTGATTTTAAAGATGTGACCAATTTAACAAGTACTTTGATTTGTGAGAATGCAGTTTTAATTACTTCGGTAAGCAATGCCAGAAATGCTAAACAAGTTTCCTTAGGGCTGCAATATTTCCCCCCCCTTTACCCATGTATCTATAAAAACAATTACATATATTAAAAAGGACAGCATTTTTACTTAATCCCTCGTATGCAATAAAAATCAATGAATGGAAACATAAAATTGGAAACAGAATTATATCAAAGCAAGTAGTGTCATGGGATTGGAGGCACGCATTTTTGCAGCTTTTTAAAAATGTACAGTGGGATTTTACCAAGAAATACAGATACTCGTCCTTTATTTAAATATAACATTGCAGCTAAAGGATGATATGGCCAGTATTTATGTATTCAGAGAAATTTAGTCTTCTCATCAGTTGCCCTGACAGCTTTGGCTGGAGGATGGGGGGAGAGAAAAAAGGATATGATCCTTGCTGTTATATATTATTAAACATCCTTAGCATCCATCTATGGGTTTTTTGAAAGTGATTAAAATGCTCTTTCATTGTTAATCAGACCGAATTTATCACTGCTCCAAGCAAGGCTGTGTAGCCATGGAATCCAACATGCAAACTTGAAATAAAGACAGCCGAAGCCCCAGGAAAGAAGTCGATTGCCCAACGAGGAGATCAGGTTAGGTAGGGCAAGAATAAATCAGGTGAATGTCCTAACTACGAGGGGTTTGGGGTTTTTTTTTTAAGGACTTTTCCTACCTTTCTTGGCAGTGCCTGATCTACGTCTGGCTGGCGATACCAACTCCTTCACAGTCTGCAAGACCTGAATCATCATTGCTGGTTAAGCAGATCAAAGCCACCAGCTGCTCTTCTGGAATGCCAACAGGTTTCATCCCTACACCGATCGCTTTCACGGCTGCCTTCGGATAAGCTGGAAGCACAGCAACGCAGCCGCTCCGCTACCTTTCTGAGCATATGCGTGACAACGGTAGGGATGCAGGAGCAGCCTCAACTGGGCACCCACCATCAGATCTCTTGCAAAACATTTCAGGATGGAGCTCCGAAGTTCGCAGGATGGCCCCCTCTTTTCAAAGAAAGACTTCTAAAACCGGCACGTTTCTCCCCAGTTCAGGACATGAACCTCTGTTCTTTTCCACGATTTAAAAAAAAAAAAAAGAGTAGATCAAACTCATACAGGAAATCAATTCTAGGGGTGGGTTAAAAACCAGAAAGTTCCAAGGTATCTAGAAACTTCAAGCCCAAAGTAACGCGGCAGTAAATTGAAAAGAAAACACTCTTAAGTGTATTGGAAAAAGCTTATTGGCTTCCACGCTTCCTCCTTTTTTCACACATCCCAGCCTCTCTCATCCCTGCACATATGTATCATCACGCTGCAAACTGAAATCCTTACGAGCGTTTCAGCAGCGATTAAATCTTCCCACCGGGGAACGGAATACATATTCACCTGAGCCATTCCGGTTGCACCTGCCAGGTAATCTGAACCACAGAGCATCGACAACTCAAAGTTTCCAAACCGCTAACCTAATCGTCCATGACACCTGCTCAGGTATGCAGCCTGTGGAAGTGAAACAGGGAAAAGGACTTCGCACTCCTTCGAAGAACCTTAGCCTTATTAGAATCTTTTGAAGCAAAACACATTTTTAAAAAAAAACAGGGAGTGCCTATGGAATCTTTTTGAGTCTGAAAAAGACATCACAGTAAAGCCAACAACATTTTAGAAAAAAAATGCATTTGTGATAAAAATATGAATTAGACTTAAAGTGAAAGCGGTATCTTTGGGGATTTTGACAGTACGAATTTATCTAGCGCCACAATTACAGGAGCTCCATGATCCAGATATATACATATAGGGACGCGGTGGCTCAGTGGCTAATATGCCGAGCTTGTCGATGAGAAACGTTGGCAGTTTGGCGGTTCGAATCCCTAGCGCTGCATAATGGAGTGAGCTCCCATTACTTGTCCCAGCTTCTGCCAACCTAGCAGTTTGAAAGCACGTAAAAATTGCAAGTAGAAAAATAGGAACCACCTTTGGTCGGAAGGTAACAGTGTTCCGTGCGCCTTCGGCGTTTGGTCATGCCGGCCACATGACCACGGAGACGTCTTCGGACAGCGTTGGCTCTTCGGCTTTGAAACGGAGATGAGCATCGCCCCCTAGAGTTAGGAACGACTGGCACATATGTGCGAGGGGAACTTTTACCTTTGCAGACACACACACAAAAGCACACACAGAGCCGAGAATATCTTGTTGACAGGAATCCACCCTTCCCCCTGCCCCAAAAATGTGGATTTTGTACCTGACCTAATGTTGCACCTGTAACATCGCAGATGTTATATTAGTCCAAAGTCTATTCTGCAATGCTACGGTTGGAGCTGAAAAGGGGAATACCGTCCAATGTTTAAATAAGAAGTTATCACCAGCAGGAAGCAGACCTGGAGAAACAGACTCAGATTTTTTGGTTCTCCTGAACTTGGGAACTATAAAGCCTAAACAACCCCCAGCATTCAGCTTTACCTCGATGCTTGCGAGAAGAGGCAATCTGCCTTCCTTTCTCTTTCGTTCCATGGCTTGATGGAAGTCTTAAAGGAAAAGGGAAAGGTTCCCCTCGCACATATGTGCTAGCAGTTCCTGACTCTAGGGGGCAGTGCTCATCTCCGTTTCAAAGCCGAAGAGCCAGCGCTGTCCAAAGATGTCTCCGTGGTCATGTGGGCAGCATGACTAAACACCGAAGGCGCATGGAGCGGTGTTACCTTCCCACCAAAGGTGGTTCCTATTTTTCTACTCCCCTTTTTACATGCTTTCAAACTGCTAGGTTGGCAGAAGCTGGGACAAGTAACGGGAGCTCACTCCGTTACGCGGCGCTAGGGATTTGAACCACCAAACTATCGACCTTCTGATCGACAAGCTCAGCATCTGGGCTCATCTCAATTACCAAGGCCTCCTGGGCCCTTGGAGGCAAGGCAAAACGCAATGCTAGTAAACCTACGTGCAATTGCTTCTCTCTTAGCCCTTTTGAGAATGGCAATAATTGTTGTTGGCAATAAATGTGGTTCCCTGTAGAGCATGCTGCTCCAGATCCAGCAAGCTCTTGAGATTCAAAGCGCAACAACCCGAGAAAACACCGAATCCTAATGAAGCCAACAACAGTGAGCAAGATGAACCAAAAATCTGACCCACTTGTAAGGCTGCTGGAAGAGTTTTAGTTATCCACGCTTCTCAGTGGATTCTCTCAGGTGTCCCTTTTGCTGAGCAACAGTTCTTCCTCATTTAAAGTAAAGGTAAAGTTTCCCCTCGCACATACATGCTAGTCATTCCCAACTCTAGGGGGCGGTGCTCATCTCCCTTTCAAAGCCGAAGAGCCAGCGCTGTCCGAAGACGTCTCCGTGATCATGTCGCCGGCATGACTCAACAGCGAAGGCTCACAGAACGCTGTTACCTTCCCACCAAAGGGGGTTCCTATTTTTCTACTTGCATTTTTTTACCTGCTTTCGAACTGCTAGGTTGGCAGAAACGGAGACAAGTAACAGGAGCTCACTCCGTTACGCGGCGCTGGGGATTCGAACCGTCAAACTGCCAACCTTTCTGATCAACAAGCTCAGTGTCTTAGCCACGGAGCCACCGCGTCCTTCTTCTTCATTTAGTTTTATTTTTTTACTTAAAACATGAAGAGTGGGTGAAATAAACGGTCCATCACAGAATCCCCCCTTAACGTAGGGACGTGACTCTCCCTCACACTCAATGTCTACACGAATGCTTTCTTTAGATTGCATCACCAATTTCAATGTAAACATGTGATTATTTTTTGGATAAGCAGGCAGGTTGAATGGTATTCCACCAATCACACTGTACCGCCTATTTATATTCTCAGCCACAGCAACTAGGAGTATGTGGGAGTAGAAGAGAGGAGGAAGGATATACGGGTGTTTGGGGGGGGGGGTTGCAGCTGAAGAATTATAAGGGAGTTCTCTGCATGTTGATGTCCTCCAGACGATTACAACTGCCATCGCTGGCTGGGAGGGGATAAGGAGAAATAGCCTCATTAGAAAGTACCAAGTTGAGGATGAGTGATTTGAGCTTCATGGAGAAGACCATTTCTGTCTGCCTTTAGCAAACATTAGTACTTATTTCTATCACTGGGAAGAGCCAAAAAAAACTGGATGCCCAGTTGGTTCCATCTGGTTGTTAGATGGGCGAATACTTCGGTGGGAATTCTTCTTCACAGTGGTTACCATGGAAGCTTTGAAGAGCAGTGAGACGCAGCTGCATCACCATCAACTGCGGCATAATCGAAAGCTAATGCAGGAATGGGCAACTATGACAACTTTACGACCTGTGGACTTCAATTCCCAGAATTCCTCAGCCAGCCATGGGAGTTGAAATCCATAGGTCTTAAAGTTGCCACAGATGCTCACCCCCCGGACTAATGAATAGGAAGAAGAATGGGTTCCACCACAAAACCGCGGACGACAAAATCGCGGTCGACGAAAGCGCGTATGTGATGTCATCACAGCGCGACGGAAAAGATCGAAAAATGTAAAAATAAAGCGAAAACCTTACCCTAACCCCCCCAAACCTAACCCTAAACCTAACCCTAAACCTAACCCTTAACCTAACCCTAAACCTAACTCTAAACCTAACCCTTAACCTAACGAAAAACCTAACGCTAACCCTTAACCTAACGCTAAACATAACGCTAACGCTCTAAACCTAACCCTAACCCTTAACCTAACCCTAACCCTAACCCTAAACCTAACCCTTACCTTTATGTGAATCGGCTTGCTGTAATTTAATTTTTATTTCAATTTTTCGATCTTTTTCGTCGCGCTGTGATGACGTCACATACGCGCTTTCGTCGACCGCGCTTTTGTGGAACGCGGTTTTGACGGGTCACGGAAGAATGTCTCTTTGATGACTTTTTCCAACCTTCTCCAAGGGACTCTTCAGATTTCAGGATTCTACCATACCTTCCTAGCACCCTAGCCTTAACCAACCCTTAAGGAAATCTCGTTTTCCTTGGCCCCTATTTTCCCCCCCTTAATTCCTGGCTTTATCCAGTTTTTTGAAAGGAATTCTCTCTCCTGCATTCCATCAACTCACTCCAAGAGATTCTTCTTTTTTGATTAACATGACCATCAGGCTCTCCTGCTTGAGCAGGGGGTTGAACTAGAATGAGTTATGAGTTATGAAAGTTTATTTATATGCCGCCCTTTTCCCTGGGGGGACTCAGGGCGGCTTACAACTCGAAGGGAAGGGGGGAAACAAACATTTAACACGTAAAACAATACATAAGAAAGATCTCCAAGGTCCCTTCCAACTCTATATTCTATGTTCCAACTTTTCTTGCTAGTTTTCTAAGCATTCTGTTCTCTCTACAATCAGCCACTTCCAAATCTTGCAAGGGATTTTTTTTTTCCTGACCTGTGGCTCTTCCCAAAACCAAAAGAAAGGAAGTTTGCATCTTTTGAGCCCTCTGACATTTTTTAAGTCTTCAAAAATAACTCCCCCCCCTCCCCGATCCATGGCCATCGCAACATTTCCTAGAAGTCTGGGGGTAACTCTAGCCTCTTGACTTCTTCTTATCAAGGAATTCTCATACTTCCTGGCCAGCTGATTTTCTTTGTGGATTCCCCTTCATTTATTATATGGCCTTTTCCAAAATGCCCCTGGTAACGTTGATCACCATTTTTATGGCTGAAAAGGAAATTTATATCCGGACGCGTTAAGGCAATCATCATGGGGATTTTCCTCTGCATATTCTCCAGGGACAACTTGCCATCTGTTCATACATTCGTATAAAGATAGAATCTTTTAAAAATAATTAAGATGATACAAGGAGGAGGAAAAGTGAATTACTGCAGAACGGGGTTTGTTTCCCCGATTCTTTTATGGCACGATTCCATGGTTGTTTATATGATAAACATCCCATGTTCCCACCTCTTTTCGAACAGTAAGCCCATTCCACTCCCCAAAAGGGCAAAACATTTAAAATTAAAGACATTTTGGAAAGAGGCCAGAACATTAAATAAACATCCTGGTTGCAACAACCATAGGAAAAAAAATGGAATTAAAAAAAAAAAACAGCATGAAATGAAAGCAAAGGCCCATTTAGCTCTTTTGATAAACAAAATATTGAATAATTTAGCCATTCTTAGACCAAGCTTTACCTGTCCACATTTATAAGATGCCATTATAGGATGCTGCTTCTTTAGAACCATCAGGAAAAATAAGATCTGAAAAAGGGACAGGTACGGCCTATCAACAGGTACAGCCTCCCACATTAAACCAACTTAATTTAAACAAAAAGTCTTCAAGGCGGGGGGGAGGAGGGGGGACAAGCCAGAAAAAGCAATCTCTACTACTATCTGGAAAACAAAAGCTTTAACATCCATGCAATTTTATCTTCCATCATTAAAAACCTCCGCTACTGATAATTTATCTTTAAAGGTGATCTGACCACAGGCAGGTAACTGAAGGTTTCAAGGACAACACTGAAGATCAAAAGCAGCTACAGGGAGGCGAAGATGAAACTGTTTCTTAGACTATATGATATTTTCAAGGTAAACAGTCTATTCCAGGAGTGTCCAACCTTGGAAACTTTTAAGACTTGTAAACGTCAATACTCAGTATGGATGGATGGATGGATGGATGGATGGATGGATGGATGGGGAATTCTGGGAGTTGGAAGTTCACGGATCTTAAAGTTTCCAAGGTTGGAAACACCCCCCCCCCACACACACACACACTGATCTACAGTTAAGGAAAGGTAAGCGAAGTATCTGTTCTGACCGAGGCTTCCCGAGAGCCTGAAGCAAACTCCTTGTCCTGAAAAAACTCCTTTTATTAATTTATTGTGAATTCTGCTCATTTACATCCAGCAAAGTCTCTCAAGGGAGGATTTACAGTCACAGACCTTATCTGGCTTGGAGAGCTGCCAGGCCGATATCTGCAAAACTTGGCAAGGAGTCTCAGAGAGTCACGAACCAATTAAGCGAACTAATCATCTCCTGCAAACTCCACTCCCCTTTCGCTCCTCTTTTATTTCCTCTGGGAGGGGCCATTCATTGTCTAGCCTTACCCCCAAGTCGACTCCTGTTCTTTAGCTGTTCCCTTTGTTTGGCAACTCTGCACATGTGAACCCTGGAAACAGGCTCCAGTTGTTCGTCTGCCTCACTGATGTCTGACTCTGAAAGCAGCTGATAACTGGCATATGGCCCTGGCTCTCTCTCTGCCTCCGACACAGAGCCCTCATCAGAGCCTTCCCCAGTCTCCAGGACTGGCCCATGTTCCTCCCCAACCTCCTCACTGTCCGAATCTGCAGCCAGCTGTTCTGGCTGCTGGTGGGCCACAAATTATCACTTTATTTAGCAGCTCTGGAAACAGCAAAGATCCTGCCCATGGTGCCTCTGCCAGTGAAAAGAGAGCTTGGGGAGGCCTCACCACAGCCTGCCCGGGCTCTGTTTTCATTCACAACAGCCTCCTGCACCCTTCTGCCAACTAAAATGGAACCTGGGGGGGGGGCAGCTAGTTATGCCCACCTTGGCCACGCACACCTCCAGCCCCCAAGGTCAAACACAACCTTGATGCATCCCTAAATGAAATCAAGTTGGACACCCCTGCTTTACTGGGAGGATAAAACGGTACTCACGGCTGATGTATTCTAGACAGGTACTTAGAACCAAGCACATCTTGAGATATAAACCAAGTTCTTGGCTATCGTATAATACCAAACTCATTTCACCCATGGTTTACAAAGATTTTGGCCAAGCTTTTTCAGCTGGAACAAAATAAGGAACATAGGACTCTTACAGCATCTTCTGGTTTCCAACCACATCTTCAAACTTTTTTCTACTGCAGTTGGAATGAGAAGTGTACACAGTAGTTTAATTCTAAATGAAGGAGTCCCAGAGGAAAGATTTCAGAGGCTTCTTTCTCCTTGCATCCCATAAATCCTTCCTTCCTCCCACCTGCTCATTTAAATGTGCACAAACCGCAGCAGCTTGATCAGTATGCAATTGTTTATTAGCTGATTTATGGACTTGCCCGGCTCACAATGGGTAAGGCACACTGTGCAAGAAAGCTGAAAAGGTAGAATCATAATCTAAGTGGAAGAAGCATAATTTAAAAGCAGGCCACAGAAGAGCAGGCTGCCGCTTAGCGAATGGTCTCAATTTAGGCAGTCTTATCACGGTGTAGCTGTTATGCCAATTCCCACTGACTCCAACTATGACTTCCACCTTCTTGATAGAAACGGTCAAAACATTTGCAAGTTTTTTTTTACGTAATGGATGAAAACGTAGTTGTTTTTTGCACTTTGCATGCAGCAATCCCTAATTTATATTCTCTTGGGTAAGACAGGTAGCCCTTGGTGATTCCTGGTAGCAATTGTGGTGTTTATCCAATTATTGTCCTACATTAATATCAATTTAAACGTGTATCTTAAGTGTTCGGCGGTTTCAATGAACAAAAAAACTGGAAATGAATATTTAAGTTAAGGAAAAAGAGAGGCTGAGAATAAAATACTCATTTAATAGAACTATACATGCTTCAGAGGACATATTATTAAAGTAGCTGCATCTTTTTTCCCCAGCCTCTTCTAAAAAGAAGGACGTGCTTTAATGAACAGAGAAATGCCGTGTTTCTGCAACATCCAAACCCTTCCAAATCATTTTTGAAGGAAGACATGTCTCAATTCTTCTTCTTTTAAAACTCACCGAAACTTAAACCATTCAACTTTTTGATGTCCGTAACACTGGAGCATAAGAAAACAGTGAACTTTGGTTCTGATTATTCAGCTGCCATCAGTTAAGATTTTTAAAAAATCCCTCCATTAACAAAATTAGAATTAACTGTTCTTAACAAACAGATTTTAGGGATTTTCTTGCCAGACGTCTAATATATTTACAGCACAAAGCAGAGCCAAAAAACTGTTATTCAAACCCATCGCTCAGCAGGCATCTGCTGGAAATGCTGGCGTGGTTGACTTGCATCTTGGAAGTCATCGTAGAAAATCACATTCTTTTTTCCGCACTGGAATAAATGGGAAATTTTCCCATCATCTACAATTTAGAAAGGTCTTGCTTCCACACAGCATGAAGTAAATTAAGATAGTCACTCGAAGCTTGGGAAAAGAGGCCAAGACTGCCATTCTGTAAAAGAAAGCACTTTCCAGAGAAATTAACTATCACTAATTGTTATTACTGTTACTGCTATCCCAAATCCACTTTAGGATAAAAGCCTCTTTGCTGAAGAGTATGGACCTGTCCAGGATTATGGACTACACTGCTAAGTAGCCTAAATTTACGTCTATAGATGCCATATGCCGGGGGTCGGAAAACTTAAACACTCAAAGAGCCATTTGGACCCGTTTCCCACAGAAAACACCGGGAGCCACAAAGGTCCTAACCGGAAGCCCCCTGTTCAATTCTGGAGCTGACCGGAAGTTCAGTTCCCCCACCATAGAGTCTCCTCCTAACGCGGCGTCCTTTTTTCCTCTACCTGTCATAACCGAAAGCCCTATCAATTGTGGAGCCAACTGGCAACAAGGGAGCCACAGCAGAGGGATGAAAGAGCCACATGCGGCTCCAGAGCCACAGATTGCCAACCCCTGATCTAGTTTAATGAAAAGGACAACTGGAAAACCTTCCCCTTGCCATAGAGTCTTCTCCTGGTGCACTGTGCTTCTCCCCCCCCCCACCGGAAGCTCCTCTCAAAATTGTGGTGCCGACCGGTGACGGAGCCACAGCAGAGGGAGGAAAGAGCCACATGCAGCTCCACAGCCGCAGTTTGCTGACTTCTGCCATATGCCATATAAATATAAAAGTCCTAAGACAGTGATGGCTAACCTTTTTGCCGTTGCATGCCAAAAGTGCACATGCACCCACACCCATAATGCAATGTGTGTGTGATACCCCATGCATCCTGCCCATGTCCATGTGCGCATGACACCCCTCCCCCACATGCACCCCGGCACCCATGCATGCCCTCCACCCACCCTGGAAGGCCTCCTGCACCAACCTGGAAACCAAAACAGGGCACAGGGAGACTGTACGAGGCCCCAAAATCCAATGCAAGTGCCCCCCTGTGCATGCACCCCCCGCACGTGCATGCACGTGTTCTAAACTTGCAGGGCCACCCCCACGCATGCGCAGCAGAGACCCAAAGACCAGCTGGCTGGCAGGAGCCATGTGCGCACGCACAGTGGAGCTGGGCTTGGGCGACAGCTGGCATGCCCGCAGAGAGGGCTCGGGTGCCACTTGTGGCATGCATGCCATAGGTCCTGGGAAGAAAAAGGCAGTGGCGAGCTAGTTTCAAAATCTCACCTAAGAAAACTGCAGACAATTGTCCATACAAGTCATCAGCAATCAGCAACAACAACAACAACCACAACAAAGAGGCTGTCATTGCAATGTCATGCATTTATTTGGGATTGTGACCGGTTCGCTATGACTTCCTTGAGAATCAACATATTGAAAACTGAAGCGAATATGATCTTAACAATAAGCGGGAATCCTCAAAAAAAAAAAATCAGTCAAACAATAATTTCAAGGACAGCGCGTGTCACTACTAACCTACGCGTCTGCCACTGAAAAGCAAAGTGTTTCTGTCAGAAGTAAATGAATCAGGGAAACGCCGAGAAACAAGGAAATTCAAAGAGACAGCGGGGAAAACAGCTCTGCTGTTTGCCTTCTAAATCAACCCGCTTCTCCCGAAAAAGATGCGAGGGAGACCAAACTCCCCCCATTTTTGCATCATTCGGAAAGATGAGGCTAACCACACAATTCCATCTGTCCATTTGTTGGCAAGAAGCAAGTATTCGGCAGCACGCAAATGTCTCTGGCGGTTCTAATCCTAGGCAAAATCACATCAGATACCTGTACAAATTAGCACAGGAGCCCCCCAGTCTTCTCTTTATACACCAAAGATTGCATCTCAAAAGTTCCCTTTGTTACAATACTGAAGTTTGCAGACGATACAACAGTGATTGGTCTCATTCAAGACAACGATGAATCCGCATACAGATGGGAGGTTGGACAACTAGCCTTGTGGTGCAATCTTGAACTAAATACACTCAAAACCATAGAAATGGTGGTAGATTTTAGGAGAAACCCTCCTATATTACCTCCTCTTACAATACTAGATGACAGATACTAGATGGGAAGAAGAGGGGAAGAGCAGAGGAGAGGAAGGGGAAGGAGAAGAGGAAGGAAGGAAGGAGAGAAGAAAGGAGGGAAGGAAGGAGGAAAGGAAGGAGAGGAGGAGAGAAAGGAGGGAAAGGAAGGAGGGAAGGAAGGAGGGAAGGAAGGAGAGAAGGAGAGAAGGAAGGAGGGAAGGAAGGAGAGAAGGAGAGAAGAAAGGAGGGAAGGAAGGGGGAAGGAAGGAGGGAAGGAAGGAGGGAAGGAAGGAAGAAGAAGTAGGATTGTTGTAAAATAAGATGGGTGTATGGGATGGTAAGAAAGCAATTTCAATAATATTGTCAATTGTAGGGGAGAAAAATTGTTATAAATACATATTATTAACAACAGTTATGAGATTATATAATTGTGAATGTATATATGAGAAATAAAAATTAAACAAAAAAAAACAATACTAGATGACACAGTATCAACAATAGTGACCTTCAAGTTTCTAGGTTCTATCTTAAAATGCCTTGCGCCAGCTCAGGAAGCTCAAACTGTCCAAAGAGATATTGATTCAGCTCTACAGAGGAATGATCGAGTCTGTCATCTGCACCTCCATAACTGTCTGGTTTGGCTCTGCAACCCAACAAGACAGACACGGACTTCAACGGAGAATTAGAATTGCAGAAAAAACAATGGCTACCAACCTGCCTTCCATTGAGGATCTGTATACTGCACAAGTCAAAAAGAGGGCTGTGAAAATATCAACAGACCCCTCGCATCCTGGACATAAATAGTTTCAACTCCTACCCTCAAAACGACGCTATAGGGCACTGCACACCAAGACAACTAGACACAAGGACAGTTTTTTCCTGAACGCCATCACTCCAGTGGTGGGTTCCGGCTGGTACGGTCCAGTACAGCCGTACCGGTAGTAGTCGGGAGCAGCGTACCGGTGCGGTGGCTCGTTTGGTCCACCCGCCTGCCCGCGTTCAATACCTGTTTTTGAAGCAACCGGGCCAATTGCGCAAGCGTGCACAGCGTGCAGTGCCTGCGCAACCTCTGACGAGCAGCTGAGTGTCGCAGGGGTAGTGGAGTGCACATGCATGCACAGCGCATGTCCAGCACATGCACGAACAGACCCCAAGCAGCGTACCGGTAGCGATGGTAACGGCAACCCACCACTGCATCACTCTGCTTAACAACTAATTCCCACAACACTGTCAATAATTTACCAAGAATGTATGACTATTATGCTTCTCTTCCTTCCTAGTATCCATCTCTTCCCACTTATGGCTATAACCATGTTGCTTGTATCTTTCAATTTATATTGTTTTTATTGTTTCCTAGTACGATTTGATAGCTTATTAGCAACCTTGACTATCACTAAGTGTTGTATCTTTTTATTCTTGATGAATGCATTTTAATTCTCCTTGCGTACGCTGAGAGCATCTGCACCAAGGACAAATTCCTTGTGTGTCCAATCACACTTGGCCAATAAAGAATTCTATTCCATTGCATTCTATTCACATTCCATTATTCTATTCTATTCTATTCTATGCATAACGGGGCACACAACCACTACAAGGAAGACATAAGGCCTTCTTCCACTGCTGGGGAAAAAAACAGATTCATTAGGTGCTTGAGGCGAGCAGGCAGTTGTAATAAATTCTGCCTGTTAAAAGTCTGCATTTTACTTTATCCAATAAAACCCTGATGCAGTAAAAGAAATATTCTCAAAAACCTTCCGGTTAAATAGATTGTCTTCTAAAAGCTTAGAAGAGAAACGTATTTCTCTTTCGAAGGTAATTCAAGAGCTACCTCTACACAACGCTAACTGGAAGGAAGATAGACGTGTGGAGAACGGGTAAAGATTTATATATTTTTTTCTCCTCCTAATCTAAGAATTTTTTTAAAAAATGTATCTTTAAGTGAATGGACCTATTAAGGAGGATCTGCAGGGACTAAGCAGCTGATAAGTAAATGGAAAATTAATGGAAGAGCTGTGCAGCAGCAACAAATGTATATCCTGCATTTATTTTTTTTGAGAAAATGAAAACTACGGCAGCTGCCAAGGGGAGAGTTAGCAATATTTATTAGCCATAGTTGTTTACCACTGCCTTCTTTCACGATTTTTTTTCAATTTCCCATCTAGGCCCAAACTGAAGGTCGTCCTTCACTTTCAACAGTTAAAAGTTACAACGGCAAAAGTGACTTACGACCATTTTACATACTTACAACCTTGGTAGCATCGCCTTGGTCATGTGAGCAAAATTCAGGCTTCTTGGCAACTGACTCATATGTACGACCGTTGCTGTATCCCAAGGTCATGTGATCACCTTTCACGACTTTAACAAAGGTCTCACTTAACAACAAAAATGTCCGGCTCAATTGTGGTCCTAAGTCAAGGACTACTTCAGTGGTGGGTTTCAAATTTTTTTAGAACCTCTTCTGTAGGTGTGGCCTGCTTTGTGGGAGTGGCTTGCCAGCCATGTGACCGGGTGGGAGTGGCTTGCCAGCCATGTGACTGGGTGGGTGTGGCCAACTTGTAAAATGTGGTGAGACTCACTTAACAACGCTCTTGCTCTAGCAACCAAAATGTTGGCTCAGAAACTCTGGCATTTGAAGCACGGAAGTCTTAAAGCTGTCAAGTTACAGCACCCTTGTACCCCTAACCCTTTGAAAAAAAAAAACCAGGGGTGTTCAAACTTGATAGCTTTAAGACTTGTGGACTTCAATTCCCAGAATTCCTCCTCTCGTTCTTCATCTTGATGATGTACAGACGGGCAGGGGGAGGGAGCTGGAACTAGTTCTAAACAGCACGGTAGATAGAAGAGGTTAGAACTGGCAGGAACCCACCCCTGGGCCTGGACTACTTGTACAGCACATAAGACTTAAACACCTGTCTATAGCGCTGGGCAGTTTAACAAATTAAACATTATTTGCATATTGCCTCCCCAACAATTCGGGCCTTCATTTTTATGACCTCAGAAGTACGGAAGGCTGAGTTAACCTTGAGCCCCGTCAGGATCGAACAACTGGCAGTGGGCAGAGTTCGCCTGCAATACTGCATGCTCTATTAAGCATTGTTTTTCTCAAATATTATGAAAAAAAAAAGCCTGATACACAAACATAACAGAATAGGACAACATCAAAAGTAATCCCGAGATGACACCCCGAGACTCTTCAGGAGGAACTAAACTATAAAACAAAAGTGGATAGATTGAGCCTTTCAAAAGGGACAGTGAGATATCACACCAACATGACTGCATGCAACACGCTCCATAAGCCACAGATTCAAGAAACAAAAGCATTTTGTTAGATTTACAAGCATCACAAACATTGGTCATCCCCTTACATCATATCATATGAATAATTCTATTCTGCTTTTCAACCACATACCCGGGCATAGGGATAAAATTCAAATGCCATAGTCAAAAAAAGAAAGAAAGAAGAAGCAGAATGAAGCAGTGATTATTTTAAAGAGAACCAGTTTGGTCTGGGGGAGTGTTTCTCAAATTTGGCCACTTTAAGATGACTGCATTCAACTCCCAGAATTCTCCAGCCAACCATGAAGTCCATCCATGTTAAAGTTTCCAAGGTTGAAAAACACTAGTCTAGTGATTAAGACATTTCAACTCTTCAATGAAACCACTGTAGGGCAGTGGTTCCCAATGGGGGGGCCTGGGCCCCACAGGGGGACAATTTGATTTTTAATGGGGGCAATTTGAACCTTGTTTAAACCAAGTTGATGGCCTTTTAGGCTTCCTCTGCGTGATTAGAGTTCACTTTTTGAGTAAAGTAAGGATTATATGTCACGGGGGGGGGGGGGGGGGGCATCAGGATTTAGAGATGCTTAAGTGGGGCATGGCCAAAAAAATGTTGGGGACCACTGCTGTACAGTAAACCCATAATTCATGATAGAGCAGGTGCTTCCAAAGGTGGCAGCTTTAAGGCTTATGGACTTCAACTCCCAGAATTCCTCAGCCAGCATGCCTGGCTGAAGAATTCTGGGAGTTGAAGTCCACAAGTCTTAAAGTTGCCAATGTCTGGAGACCCTTGTGATACAGGAAGATCTATGTCCCTAAGGCTCACTGAAGCAGGGATGCCATCTATCTATCTATCTATCTATCTATCTATCTATCTATCTATCTATCTATCTATCTATCTATCTACCTACCTACCTACCTACCTACCTACCTACCTACCTACCTACCTACTTACCAATCTATCATCTACCTACCTACCTTCCTACTTACCAATCTATCATCTATCTACCTACCTACCTACCTATCTATCTATGTATCTATCTATCTATCTATCTATCTATCTATCTATCTATCATCTATCTATCATCTATCTATCTATCTATCTATCTATCTATCATCTATCTATCTATCTATCTATCTATCATCTATGTATCACCTATCTGTGTGTATTATCTATCTATCTATCTATCTATCTATCTATCTATCTATCTATCTCTATCATCTATGTATCACCTACCTACCTACCTACCTACCTACTGTATCTATCTATCTATCTATCTATCTATCTATCTATCTATCTATCTATCTATCTCTATCATCTATGTATCATCTATCTACCTACTTATCTGCCTACCTACCTACCTACCTACCTACCTATCTATCTATCTATCTCTATCATCTATGTATCACCTATCTACCTACCTACCTACCTATCTATCTATCATCTATCTATCATCTATCTATCTATCTATCTATCTATCTATCTATCTATCTATCATCTATCTATCTATCTATCTATCTATCTATCTATCTATCTATCATCTATGTATCACCTATCTCTGTGTATTATCTATCTATCTATCTATCTATCATCTATCTATCTATCTATCTATCTATCTATCTATCTATCTATCTATCTCTATCATCTATGTATCACCTACTTACCTACCTACCTACCTACTGTATCTATCTATCTATCTACCTATCTATCTATCTCTATCATCTATGTATCACCTACCTACCTACCTACCTACCTACCTACCTACCTACCTATCTATCTATCTATCTATCTATAAACTGCATCAGGGTTGTGTTTGATCTCGGGAAACAGAGTGGGCAGGGTGGGTGTGGCCAGCTGAACATCCTGCAGCCCTCTGCCAGTAAAAACGTAGCCCAGGAGGGCTGCATCTGGCCCTATCTGGCTCCGTTTTCAGCTGCAATGACCTCCTGAAGCCCTCTGCTAATGAAAATGATGGGCTCCATTTTTGCTGGCAGAGGCACCGTGGGCCGGTCCTTCACTGTTTCCAGGGCGGCCTCACGGGCCAGATCTAAGCACTCTGCAGGCCGGATTCAGCCCACGGGCCTTGAATTCGACACCCCTGCTGCAGACTGACAGTAGTGTTGATTGCCACAACAAAGGAAGTCTTTTAAAGAAACCAACTTTAAGGCCATTGATGGAATCAAGTTTCAAGCAAGACCCCGGCTCTCCCAGAATCCCCATCTACTCTTCTTACACAATGAAACTCTCTCTATTCAGAAATGACACAAACACGGGAACAGTGAAACCCCACAGCAGAGGTTCAAGAAAAACAGCAACAGCTACTAAGGCTAAAAAGTTATTTCAAATAATTTCACATAATCCTCCGAAATAGGAACAAGATATCGTTTTTTTCTTTTAAATTGAAAAATAGCCTGCGCGGCCATGAATTATTCAAAACCCGAAGAGGAAATATTCTACTCCATCTGTCCAGGTAATGAGTTTCCTCAAAGATACACATAATGACATTCTCAGGCTCATGACAGGGATTAACCTCCCAGTGGCTCCTTCTGTCAATTTGAAAACCACACGAAACCTGCTCATTTAACAGAATAGCTTTCCCGCGCTTAAAAAAACCAGAGAGCAAGGCAAGGGTGTCAAACTCGATTTCATTGAGGGCCACATCAGGGTTGTGTTTGACCTCGGGGTACCGGGGCTGGCGTGGCCAGGGTGGGCATGGCCAGCTCTGCGTCACTCGTGTCGGGGTGCCTGTGGTGGACCCAGCGCTCTGCAAGAGAAAATAGACTCCCGAGGTCAGTTTTCAGCTGCGACAGCCTCCTGCATTTCCCTGCCAGTGAAAACGGAGCTCGGGAGGTATTACGCGGCCCTACCGAGCTCCATTTGTCGCTGGCAGAGGCACCCCGGGTTCGTCATTTGCTGTTTCCATGGCGGCCCCGCAGGCCAGATCTAAGCACCCCGCAGACCAGATCCGGCCCCTGGGCCTTGAGTTTAACACCCCCGTCTTACAACTAATCAGAAATAAGAATATCCCCAACACACAGCGCTATATAGAAGCATAGATGATTTTAAAGTGGCGCAGGGCAATCAAAATTGATTGTTCCTAGGGATGCTACTTATAAACTATTTCAGAAGGACCATTCTTATATGTAAGATCCGGCTCCCGGGCCTTGAGTTTGACACCCCTACAACTAAGGCTTGAGGATCCAGCAAGGGCCACACATCAAAAGTAGGTATTAGCGAGAGGGTGAAAAGAAAGAGGTAAGGAGAGGAGGATGGAAAGGAGAGAAAGAGGAGGAGAGAGGGTAGGAAGGGGAAGAGGAAGAGTAGGAATAGGAGAAAGGTACAGGAAGAAGGAAGGGAAAGGAGAGGAGGAAGGAAGAAAGTAGAGAAGGGAGGGAGGGAGAAAAGAAAGGGAAAATAAGGTGGTTTTACAACAGGAGGAAGGGATGGTAAACAAAGCAACCCAAACAATATATCATAACCTATTAAATGAAATAATAAATGTATAAGAATGATAAATGTTAAAACACCTGTAACCAAACGACATGCTGCATGTGATGATGGTTTTTTTTGTTTTTGTTTTTGTTTTTTTATTGTGTGTATGTGTAGTCTATGTAATAAAAAAAAATTTTTTTTAAAAAAGTAGGTATTAGCCACACCTCCCAGGTTGCCGTGATGCTGGCTGGGGAATTCTGGGAGTTGAACTCCACAAATCTTCAAGTTGCCAAGGATGGACAATCCTGGTTTAAACTTTCTCTTCTTCATTTGCTTCTTCTATAAAAGGGACCTCTGGTTCTTAAATACAGCACCCTACTATATCTAAATTGGAGGGGACAACTTCCAAACAAGCCATGATTTCCAGGCCAACTTGAGACTCTGATTTCACATGTTGACCTGCTGGGCAGCTGTGCCTCGATTTCCTGGCTTAGAAATTACAGGCCTTGCATTGCAGCTTCCTGGAGAGTTTGCCGATTTGCACAAAAGTGGAAAGCAACAGGTGGCATGCGAGATAATCCAACGATCGGGAAGTCACCTCAGAAATACATATTTCATGCACTTTTATGTACGACGGGGGGGGGGGGAGAGAAGGCTTCCCAAAAAGATCTCTGTTTGGTGCCAATAAATTCTTTGGGGAACTGCCAACCTTTCAGGGACAGAGATCTCAGGATATTGATGGCTTTCGATGGAAGGGAATATCTGAAGTTCAGGGTTGAACTGTAGAATCCTTGGTGCTCGCCGAGCTTGGCTGTTTTCTTGCAGACATTTCATTAACAAACTAGGTAACATCATCAGTGCTTGTAGGAGTGGGGTTTGAGAGCGAACTGCACTCCCTACTAGCAGTGATGTTACCTAGTTTGGTAATGAAATGTCTGCAAGAAAACAACCAAGCTCAGAGAGCATCAAGGTACCCATGAAATTGAAACCAACTTTGAGCTGATACAGAGCTGTAAGCTCTCTAAGTCAGGGGTATCAAACTCAGGGCCCGGGGGCCACATTCAGACCACGGGATGCTTAGATCTGGCCCATGGGGCCGCTCCGGAAACAGTGAAGGACTGGCCCACGGTACTTCTGCCAGCAAAAATGGGAGCTCGGGAGCCTGTTTTCACTGGCAAAGCACTTCAGCCACCACCTGCACCCTCAACATGAGTAATGTCAAGCTGGCCATGCCCATCCTGTCCATATCTAACCTGACCCCGAGGTCAAACACAACCTTGATGCAGCCCTCAATGAAATCAAGTTTGACACCGTGCTCTAACGGGTACCTGTTTATTTGAAAGGATGGACTACCAATCCTTTAATCATAGCATCCTCTTATGTCAGAATTGAAAATAATTTATGGTACTTTCAGTGGTGGGATTCAAAAAATTTTACTACTGGTTCTGTGGGTGTGGTTTTGGGGGGGTCATGTGATTGAGTGGGCATGGCCAACTCAACATCACTGATACCAAGAGCGGATGGGCGGGCAGAGCGAGTGGACAACTGGGCGGGCAGGGGCGGGGCCAGCCAGAGGTGGTATTTGCCAGTTCTCCGAACTAGATAAACTAGAACCGGTCCAAACCGGTCCGAAACCAGAACCGGTCCGAACTAGCTAAATACCACCTCTGGGTACTTTTCCTTCAGCTACAATCACTAAACTGGATACCTACAAGAACATTAATAGGATACAACAGGGGCCATTGTAGATTATCTTACGGGCACACTGCTGAACTCTGTACTTCGACATGGAGACAAATATTTCAAAAGCCTGAAGACACTATGGGAGTAGAGATAAGAAAATTATCTACCAAAAACAAATCACACCCAATTTATACTGCAGCAGCTCAAGCTGGGACTAAGCAGTTTCTGTGGGTAGATATTCAGAGGGACCTCATTCTCCCTGTAGCTGATGATCAGAAATAGGAAGCTAGATTGGCAAAGATGTATAAAAACTCCTCCGCCAAATGTTGGAAATGCAACTCGATCCCAGGAACCTACTACCTATATGTGGTGGACATGTAGGAAACCGAGGAATTTCTGGGGTGGAAATCAGAATTGGTTGGAAACGATAACTGAGCAACATATTGAGTTTAAACCAGCAACATGCCTCTTAGGTATACTATCAGCAAGTTATGATAAAGCAAGCATATACTTAGTGTTACATATACTGACGGCAGCAAGAATTATATACGCTAAATATTGGAAAAATGTGAATACCCCATTAGATGAGGATATAATTAGGAAAATTTGGGAAATGAATAGTTTAATCTTAAAAATTAAAGATAAAGAAGACTCAAAATATTATCGGACATGGAATACATTTTATGAATGGATATAGACAAAGAGGTAGAAATGAGAGGGAAAATAAGTTTACGAATGTCAATAATTGTTAGTATGGAAAATAAAGGTATAAAACTAAAACTATAGGGAAAAATTGTAAATAAATTGTAAATTGTAAGTAGAGATTTAGTTAAAGCCCCTTTTCTTTACTCTTTTTGGTCATACTACTATAATTACGGTTATTATCTTATTGTTATAGTTACTGGCTTGTGTGCTAAGATTTACTATTAACTTTTCATTGGCTTTGCTTTATATGTAATTATTAACCTGACATGTCACTCTTGTCTTTTCAATCAAAAAAGAAATAGGAAGCTATGAATGCACACCTCCAACTGCACAGATACACCCGTGTGGTTTTCTTACCCAGAGTATAAAATGATTGTCATTCTCTTTTTTCAGGATCTCTTCTGACTTCCGAGTCCAATCCAAAGTCTGGGATGCATATTCGGCATTCAAATAATAAACAGGCCCGGCACTGCTTAGTTTCTAAGCTCAAGCTTAGAATAAAGTCATAGGCAGGAATTATCACCCACGAGGCATGGCTCTTATTGGTTACATTGATTTGCTCTTTTTCAGCAATTAAAGGGCAAATTGTTTCGCTCTAATCTCATTACAATAAACATAACGCATCTGTGTGTATCAACTAATAAAAACACTATCACTGTTTGTAACAAGAGAATGAGATGTTTCTAGATACGAGCATCGCTAATAAGGATTTGCCACAAAAACAAAATGGAAATGGTTTGTTATCTCTAATATCCTTTAACTAGTTAATTTTTCTCCTAGACCAAAAAAAACAAGGCAATCTTTTTCCAGCCCACTACTTGCTTTGTAATAAGGCAGCCTCATTAATGTCGCTGTATATACTGTATATCTTCCCACAAAATAGGTAGTTTTTAATTGAATAACACAATTAGAATTAAGGTAATTACTGCGGATGGAGCCAGTTTGGGGTACTAATTAAGGCATCAGGCTAGAAACCAGGAGCCCGTGAGTTCTAGTTCCACTTTAAAACACAAAACCAGCCGAGAATTTTTTTTTTCTCAACTCTAGGAAGGAAGCAATGGTAAGCCACTTCTGGAAAACCTTGCCAAGAAAACTACAGGGACCAAGAATCAGACACACTTGAATAACAGCAACAACAAAATGAGGTTAGTGCCAGTTAATTGTTTCATTTCTATGAACATTATTGCTAGGGGTGCTATTTTTTCAAATGAAACAAAAACATAAAACATTGTAGAACTCTACTTTTAATATACGTTTATTACTGGCATATCATGCTGGCTTCTTATAGGTCAGTGATGGCCAACCTTTTTTTGGGGGGGTTACAATGTGCGCGTTACATCATCCCCCCTGCGCCCCGCCCCCTTCCATGTTCTCCCTGCGCATGCGCATGCAACCCCCTCTGCACCCTATTCTGCCCAGCAGGCCTCCCTGAAGCCTCCTGGGACCAAACACAGGGCACAGGGGGGAGAGCACTGCCCCCCGCCCATGCAAGTGCGCCCCTCCCACTCCCTTGTGCATGCACGCACATCTCCCACATGCGCCCTGTCCCCTGCACATGCCTGGCAGAGACCTGAAAATCAGCAGGCCGGCGGGAGTGTTCAAGCTGAGCTGGGTTGACGGCGCGGGTGCCTGCAGAGAGGGTTACATGTGCCACCGGTGGTATGCGTGCCATTGCCATCAAGGTTACAGGTAATATAGGATACCAACAGGCAGCAATATAATCCCAGAGAGCTCCCTTGGTGTTTAAAAGCCTGGTTCAAAGGTTGAACTTTTAAATTCTAATCTTTAAAAGGTTTGATTTTACTGCAAACGGTAAAACTGATGCAAAACACCAGCCGCCAGCATCCCAAAGGTGCTTTTTTCAAGAGGCGACTGGACTTCCTCCTTTTTCTTTGAAGACTTTTTGCTTCCCATCCAAGCAGCTTCTTCAGCTCTTCACTAGCACCCTAGTTATGAGGGCCCCAAAAAGGATGAGAATATGATCGGGCAAGATGTTCACCGTCTAGTCAATGAGTGTTTTGTGACCGTGACCCGTCAAAACTGCGCTTGACTAACCCGCGCCCGATTAAACCGCGTCGCTGGTGTCATCAACAGGGCGACAACAGCGAGCGCGGAGAAAGAAGGGCGCTTTAAATAGCGCTTTGAAAGCAAGTCGATTCAACTTAAGGTAAGGATTAGGGTTAGGGTTAGGGTTAGGTTAAGGGTTAGGGTTAGGTTAAGGGTTAGGATTAGGTTTAGGGTTAGGTTTAGCGTTAGGTTAAGGGTTAGGGTTAGGGTTAGGGTTAGGATTAGGTTTAGGGGGTTAGTTTTAGGGGTTAATTTTAGATTTAGGGTTTACAGCGTGCTTCTGTCTCCGCGCTGTTGTCGCCCTGTTGATGACATCAGCGACGCGGTTTAGTTGAGCGCGGTTTTGTGGGTGAACCTTTTGTGGCTGGTTCGCCTACGATGACAGCCACTTCCTTTCAGGCAAGTCCGCTTTTCTGAATATCTGCTATTGAAAGTCCATTTCTGCCCCAGCTCCTAAACTGGGGGTGTCCGACTTTGGTAACTTCGAGGCTTGTGGACTTCGACACCCAGAATTCCCCAGCCGGCAGATCTTAAAAGTTGCCGTGGTTGGGGGGCCCTGCCCTAAATGATTGCCCACCCTGTTATAAACTCTAACCCACATTCTTTGGATTGTTACAAGGAGAATTTGCAGACAGGGATGAGGCAAAGCTTACTTGTTGTTGCATTATTCAACTCCACTCTAAATGTTTTCAGTTCACATTTTCGGTGTCATCTCCAGCACATTATTAAAAACACCCAAGGAACAATGCTAAATCATTTGTCAAGAGGCTGCCTTTCTGAGTCTGTATCTTAATGGCTGACCTTTCCATGCAGGAACTCTCCCTGCAAACTCCCTAGATTATTTAGAGCGAAGGGGGAGTGGGAGGGCTTAAAAGGAAGGGTGAAATTTTATTTTACTTCGAAAAAAAGTGACCCAACTTTGGCTATTCTGCTTGTGGCCTCCAGCTGCCACAAGAGAACAATACCTCATTGTAACTTTTTTCCCCAATTTTTTCCCCTGCCAAATAAGATGCCCTTTTGCCTGATTTTTTTTCTATAAAGCAACTAAGAAAGAAGCCATAAACTATTCTAGCTTTATTTGGATGGGAAACGCCTTCTGTCATTCTCTAATGATAGCAGGTGTGGGCTGCTACAGGTTCATCCGGGTTCGGGAGAACCTGTAGCTAACGTTAGGGCTGGTTCGAAGAACCTCCAAATCCCACCTCTGGCTGGCCCAGCCCACCCTGCCCATTCCCGTCCCTCCCACCCCACCACACCCCTCCCAGGAGTCTCCACTTGGCCCGTTTTGGATGCAGATAAATGCAGGGCCCGCGGGGAGGCTTAGGGAGGGGAGAAAATGGGCCTCCAGGAAGGCCTCCAGAGCCGGAAACCCTCCCAGAGGCTCGAAGAAAGTCTCCGGAGCCTGCCCATTGCTGAAATTTTTGACCCCTGGATGATAGTAAGCCAAACAGACCGTAATTTATTTACCCTGGTTTCTTCTTAAGTAGTCCTACCCACAAAAAAATAGCATTTATGGAAAGAAATAAGGGAGCCCCTCCTAAGCCAGTATGCCAATCTGGAGACAGAAACAAGCACAGGATGTCAGCTAAACAGCTGTCATTTAGATATCTTGTTCCACCTTGAACATCAAGAGATCCCTGTTTACAAGTTGGAAGCGAAGAGTAAACAACGACAAGGGAAATTATCCCATAATGATAACTTTTAGGAGCACATGGAAACTAGTAAACAGGAAAGTTCCATTTCAAGGCCACGTAGAGCATTATTTCCGGCAGGCAGTCAACAATCTGAAAGGAGCTATATCAAAATCTCCCTGCAGGCCTATACACTCTTAAATTTTTATTAAATTTATATTCTACTTTCCCCCCAGGATTTCTAGGCATTTTCCCCTACAATAATAATCCTGTGACGTAGGAAGGCTGAGAGAGAATGATTGGCCCAAGACACTACGAAACCCTCCACCACTTCGGTTAGATTTGAACCCCAGTCCTCCAATCCTAGCCCAAACACCCTAATCACTAAGCCCCCCTGTTCCTCTGCCTCAGAGAGTTGAGGATCTCATGTTAGGAAGCTGTAGGAAAACTGTGAAATTCCACTTTGACGGTGACCCTCATTCATGCTAGATATTCCCAGTTCAGTTCTCAAGATACTTATATCGATTATGGTTTCACACAGTTCCCAATCGCTTGATGGAGCATGAGCCATTTAGTAACTGGGAGGTAAATAGGAATCTTCTCACTTGTAGTTTCTGTTGCAAGAGGTAATTCCCAAAGACTCTCTGAGATAATGACCGAATGCAGAATGCGCTTTGGGGGACATATATGGTAGAGTCTT
Source organism: Thamnophis elegans (assembly GCF_009769535.1). Classification (NCBI taxonomy): domain Eukaryota; kingdom Metazoa; phylum Chordata; class Lepidosauria; order Squamata; family Natricidae; genus Thamnophis; species Thamnophis elegans. The sequence goes on from NC_045547.1 coordinate 7,658,997, forward strand.
TAATGTCATTGTACAAAATAAATACAATGAAATTGCTCCACGTGAATGAGCAACACCCAGAAAGGACTGCAATTAATTGGGTACCATCAGATCAGTGTTGGGTTCCTACTGATTCAGACTGGTTCGGACGAACCGGTAGCGGTTTGGCGGCCTGGGTCACTGGAACTGGCAAAGACCCAGGCCTGCCACGCCCCCAAACCGGTTCTCCTACGGCGGCACCATCTTGATTTTCAGCTCTGCACATTCGCCGAGCAATTTTCATTGCACAATTTCATTGTTCTCATGCGCAAACCTATTTATGTGCAAATGTGCATGTGCGCACCAAATTGGCAGTAATGTCGGCAGCAGCCCACCCCTGCATCAGATGGTCCCGGGGGCGGTGGGGCAGGGAAGAGCAGAGGAAGACCAAAGAAAACCTGGCACCAAACATTTCAGGAAGATCTGAAAAGCATCAACCTTTGATGGAAGGATGTGGTGACTGTAGCGGTGGACTGAAAATTGGGGAGCATGCTTGTAGCCCAATGTGCTTAGCATCAGACCTGGAAGCCATCTTTTTTACATTGGGCCTTCCGGCCTGCCACATTTTCTGTTGTGGGAAAATAGGAGTGGGGATTATATGGAGTATGGGAGATATATAGTCAAAATAACATTCCTTTCTCAGAGAGTCAAGGAGGTCTTGCCCTGCAGCTGTGATGGTGTGACTGGGAGGCATCTCCGGTTTTGGACGGTGCCCGAATAGACCATGTGATGGACATGTGGGTGCTGGGCAGGGACTTGAACTTTCGTTTCGGTGGGGAAAACCTGGAAACTTCGGGTTTTCCCAGATGTGGCAATATGACATCTCTAATAAAATGGAACTTTGAGGAAACTCAAGCATTCTTCTCTTTACAGATTTTGCTATCACAAAGTATGCTAGCTTTGAACAGCTACGAATATTTCCTCTTTAATACTGGACCTTGACAATTCCCTTCCCCGTTTTTTACTCACTCATGACTGGTTGTCTCTTTTCATATAGTTCCAGATAGATATAAAATTAAGGCAGCTTGTCCAAGAAGATCTCTCCGAGGTATACATGTCCTAACCAAGGGGAAACAAAAACAAATGAAAACAGTATTACTTCAAGAGTGAATCCATCTGATTAACGTTAATTCTTTTGGCAAAAATTTAACGGTCGGATCAGACAGTCCTAGAAATTGTTGGACTGAGAGCGCTAGTGCCTAATCAATCCTTCACAGGTGAGTATATTATGTAATCTCAATACATGGATATGACTTTTGGAGTCTTCTTGTTTTGTTCTGAAGGAACTAAGCACATCCAGCAGTAAATGGAACCTCAAGTATACTCTTGATAAATAACCGCGGGGTCTTTGCACAGGTGGTATTCAGCCGGTTCCAGAGGTGGGTTCCTACCAGTTCACACCTATTCGGTAGAACCGGTTTGTCAAATCTACCAAACCGGTTAGAAGAGGTTCCACCAGTGGACCCAGAAAGCAGGCCACACCTACAGAAGAGGTTCCAAACCTTTTTGAAACCCACCAATGGTCCTTAGATATGATTATTCTACACTATCAAGCTCATATTTATAAACTTAGTGCCTCTGTGAAAGGTAAGGATGACTACTGCGTTTGTGGTGCAATCAGAACATTGCGTGTGTTGAAGTTGTTTTAACGCAAACCAAAGATGCCTTTTAAGAAACAAGTTTACATCACATTCTTATGCATGCCAGTGCTGTGTGTGAGGTAGTTTAAGGTGGTTCTGACAAGTGTCATCGGCATCTTCATATCCGGTCACATGGGCGGCAAGCCACTCCCATCCGGTCACATGGGTGGTAAGCCACTCCCACAAAGAAGGCCACACCCACAGAGTAGGTTTGAACAATTTTTGAAACCCACCACTGGCCGGTTCGGACCGGTTCGCCCAAACTGGTAGCGGAAATCGTGGGTGCCCCCATCCCCAGCTCTATGCCGTCCTATTTAAGTATATTTTTTAGGCTGGACGCATGCGTGGAAGGCCGAATGGCCATGTTTAGAAGGGGTGCGTGCGCCTGCAAACCGGTGGTAACAAAATGTGAGACCCACCACTGCTCTCGAGTTTGGTTGTTTTCCTGCAGCTGTTTCATGACCCAATTAGGTAACATCTGCAGGAAAGCAATCAAGTTCAGAGAGCGTCAAGAACTCCACAAATAACCACTTAGCCTTCTCACATGTTTCCTAGGGCACAATGCAGTTTCAAACCTTCTCTTGATTTTTTCAGATTGTATTTGTATCCTGAAAGAGGATGTAGGCAGGATAATTTCAAATTTGGAGCCGAACAATCCTGGCTATTAGATCCACAAGATGTTTATCAGATCCACATGAGGGACGGTGTGATCCCCTTTTGCAACCTTCTGACAAGCAAAGTCAGGGGAGGGGAGCCAGAGCCGCTTACTAACTTAACAGCTGCAGTGATTCACTTAACAACAGTGGCAAAAAAGGTGGTAAAATGAGATAAAAATCACTTAACCGTCTTGCTTAGCAACGTAATTTTGGGCTCAATGAACCTGGACATGTCTGCTGCAGAAGAATGCTACCTATCAAAGGCACAATGAACTATGTACTGTACCATCTCTACCAGGAGTGGGTGCCGGCTGCTCCTACTACCAGTTTGCTCAGGGACCCACTGCACGTATGCACCTGTGCATGCGCAGTACTAAAAAAAAACAAGATGGTGCTGCTGAGAGAACCGGTTCGGGGGCGTGGCAGGCCGAGTTACTACCTACTTGGCCGAACCGGTCCAAACCGGTAGGAACCCACCTCTGATCTCTACTCCAATGTGATAAAACCAGAAAAGGCTTTTTACTCAAAGGGACTGCTCTGTGATTGAATTAACTCTCACACTACAGCATTTTCTGTTACGAACTGTAATTGCTGCTGTAAAGGCAAGTATGTCTTTCATTAGAAAGACACGTTTTTTGCAAATCGAGATTTTAGATAATCTGCTGGCCACTACATAACACCTGCCCTCTGTTTCTGGCATTTATTCTGCTCCAAGGTGTCTGTCTTGAGCTATAATTTTGACACAGACCCGATAAATATCCTGAGAGACTTTAACCAAATTATACGATGCTAAAAATGGGTTCTCCTGCAGAGCTTGGCTACTAAAAGTATTAATTGCAACTCCACCTAACATGAAAGCAAGAGCTATTTTAGTCCAGGTGATGTCTCTTAAGCAAAATGTAAGCTTCCACAGAAGTACTGGACCTTTTATTAAATCAGTAGAGTGCAAGGATGTGTTGGTTTTTTTAAATTACGCACAACAGCGCTTTCTAAAGTTGGGTATAGTGTGCCTTTTAAATTTGGGTTTTCAAAAAGCAAGCATGCCTTTGAAACCTGAGGTGCTCTCCATTGCAAGGAAGAATGTTATATATGTTTGTCCATGATGGCAAAACCTATGGCACGCATGCCAGAAGTGGCACACAGAGTCATCTCTCAGGGCATGCCAGCTGTCACCCGTTGCTCTTCTGGGTTCTGGTGTGCACCTGCGCGCCAGCCAACTGGTCTTCCAGTTTCTGGGGCTCCCATGTGCGCGGGCTCACGTTTCGGCACAGTGCCAAAAAGGTTTGCCAACACTGTTATACATGATAGGTTGGTAGAAAAGCCCGGGATATTTTGAGGGAGACAGTGAGAGAGTTCTTGAGTGTTGTGTTTTGTTTTTAAACCAATTATTGTATTAGATGTTAATGCAGCTCAGCTTCAATTATAACCAGAGTGCCCTGTAAGTCCAGTAAGTTAAATAAAGATAGCTGTGATCCAGCAGATGCAGAAATTATAAATTCAAAGCTGATTAAGGAGATGATTAGAGGACTGATGCCACAAATGGCAGAAGATATGACACTGTTTTGTTACTGGAAAGAAACAGGTTGATAGATGGAAGAGTATAATTTAAAACTAGCTAAACTTAGCGAAATTTAGTGATAATAGGTATAGTTAAATAAATAATTGATAATGATAATAATGTATACAATGTGTAGTGTTATGATAAGCAATAACTGGATATGAATATTGAATGGTATCCATGAAAGGAAGATTAGAAACCCTTTTGGATTATATATAAAGGTTAATAATAATAATAATAATAAAAGAATTAAGTTAGATTCAGTTAAGTCTTGATTACTAGGGGGAAAAATGATATGATAGCAATAGCAGTAGACTTATATACCGCTTCATAGGCCTTTCAGGTCTCTCTAAGCGGTTTACAGAGAGTCAGCATATTGCCCCCAACAATCTGGGTCCTCATTTTACCCACCTCGGAAGGATGGAAGGCTGAGTCAACCCTGAGCCGGTGAGATTTGAACCGCTGACCTGCTGATCTAGCAGTAGCCTGCAGTGCTGCATTTAACCACTGCGCCACCTTGGCTCTTATTGATGATGCAGGATATAGTCAAATAAAGGAGGGATAATGATAGTAACGTATATATATGTATGGGTACAATATAAGGAAATGAGATGTAAATTGTAAACAGTAATTTGGAAAGAAGGATAGAAAACTTTGTTATTAAGTATTATGGATATTTAGCTAGAATAGGACATAAGGATTTAGTGTCATTGGAGGATTTTAGAAATAGTAAATGAAATGCCAGTATGTGGTTATGTATTAAATCTTGGTATATTTTATGATGAAGGACGTTTAAACAACTATAGTCAAATGAAAATGGAGGTATGATGATGGTAACATGTATAAATATCTGAGTTAAAATACTTGAGTTAATATGAACTATGCTTGATGACTGTGGAAGAGATGCACCAAAGTCTTTTGTAATCAACTGATACACTTTCTACAGTATGTAAAAAAGGAAGATTTTATGTATTGTGCTTGTTTTGAAAATAAAAAATAAAAACAACTTTAAAAAAAAAAGAAATTATAAATTCACCTTAGCAATGGACGTAGTGGCTGGAATTCTGGGAAATGTAGTCTCAACGTATCAAGAGGACGAAACAAGTCAGCTTTTGCCCCCCAAAAAGTATTGGATTTTGTAGCCAGTGTAGAATCCATCAGAAAATAAATGAAATCTCTTATCACGCACAACTCCTTTTCACATCCAGGGCCTGAAGTAAATCCTCAACTCCTGTTTTCCCCCCCTTTTCGTACACATTTCCAGGCATCGTCCATTTAAGTACTACTCTCAGAAATACACACTATCTTGAATTGACTAAATCATTGTCATTAACACTTCAAATCTCTAGAGAAACAAACCTCCTTCGTTTCTAAATAAGGATTACTCCTATGTATAGTTCACTGCCCATTAGAGGGCCATAAATAGATTCTGCAGCTAATGATAGATTCTCTGCACTTTGAAAACTGTACCTGCCAAACATAAGAATATAGCAGACAACACCTTTTTTGAGAGAAACATCTGTGCTAATCTAATTCTAATGTGTGTGTTGATGACTTATCCGAAGTTAAATCTATAAAACGAGACCTTTTGCCCAAATTTCAGAGTCAACTGGTTAATCAGCGGGAATACCTTTCTCCAGGTATGTGTGTGGGTCCCATGAACTCTAAAACCTAAGACGTGGCCTTTCTATGGTCACACAGAATAATGTCCCCTCCAAAATTTGCACATTCCCCGAAAGGCCTGAGTAGGCTTCAATCACTGCACATCAGGGTCTGTCATCCCGAGACGGATGCACATCTCTTGCATTTATACGTCTGTGAATGTTCGTGCTGGCTGAGGGACATTCCACCAGCCAGAAGGAACATTCGCAGACATATAAATGCAGCAGGGACAGGAAGTCGGATCAAACAATCAGCACGCAAGATGCGTACAACACAGTTGGGATTTGAGAGAGGTGCGCATAGGCCCATCTGCAATCTACACTTCTCCATCAGTGTAGGTAAATAGCGATGCCTATGCAGTTTCGCACAACTCAAGCTTAATGCTGTCATTTAGGAAAACCTTTAAAACAGAGTTCTTTCTACGGTTCCACCACAAAACCGCGTTCGACTAAACCGCGCTCGACGAAACCGCGTAGCTGACATCATCAACAGCGCGACAACAGCGCGGAGACAGAAGCACGCTGTAAACGCTAAACCTAAAATTAACCCCTAAACCTAAACCTAACCCCCATAAACCTAACCCTAAACCTAACCCTAAACCTAAACCTTAACCTAAACCTAATCCTAACCCTTAACCTAACCCTAAACCTAACCCTTAACCTAACCCTAAAGCTAACCCTAACCCTTAACCTAACCCTAAAGCTAACCCTAAAGCTAACCCTTACCTTAAATTGAATCGGCTTGCTTTCAAAGCGCTATTTAAAGCGCCCTTCTTTCTCCGCGCTCGCTGTTGTCGCCCTGTTGATAACGTCAGCGACGCGGTTTAATCGGGCGCGGCTTAGTCGAGCGCGGTTTTGTCCTGCCACGTCTTTCTACATCAGGGGTGTCAAACTTGATTGACGGCTGCTTTAGGGTTGTTGTTATTGTTGTTGAACATGTGTGTGCGTGCGTGTGTGTGTGTGTGTGTGTGGCCAGAGCAGGCGTGGTCAGCGCAACATCACTTGTCTCAGGGGCGCCTGTAAGTGGATAGAGTGCTCCGCCAGCAAAAATGGGCACCCGAACTCCATTTTCAGCTGCGACGGTCCCCTGCAACCCTCCGCCCTTCTGAGCTCCATTTTTGGCTGCGATGGCCTCCTGCAATCCTCTGCCAGCAAAAATGGAGCTCGGGAGGGCTCTGCGTAGCCCTCCCGAGCTCCGTTTTTGCTGGCAGAGGCACCGCAGGCCAATCCTTTGCTGTTTTCCGGGTGGCCCAAGGGCCAGTTCTAAGCACCCCCCCGTGGGCCGGATCTGAATTCCTCTCTCCTGTTCTACACCATGCAGAACATGGCATAATGCATCCTGTGAAATTCCATCCCCATGGAGGTAAGATTTGCCTCCACTTCTAACACTCTTTCACAAGGCCTTGAAGACTCTGGGCCTGAGGACACCAGAGTGCGACAGAACCCATCAAGCTCATCTGATTGTTGCCAAGGGGTGGTGTGTTATTGCTCTTTCATCGTTCAAACCCTGGGCTTTTAACTTTCTAAGCTGCCTGGAGTCACTGCGAGTGAGTCGGGCGGCCATATAAATGTTCTTAAATAACTAATCCCGAGGCAGGAACTCTGCAAATCTGCGCTCCTTGAGATTGTATTTGCTCAGTTCTGGTATTTCCTCTCTCCCCATACAAGAATATAGCTCTCGGTTGTTAACTCATGCTTTTTATTTGCTGACTGAATTTACACAGCTGTCCATTTTACCGAAGTAAGTGTGGGCAGCTAACAAAACTTGTGGATAGGGATAACAGTACCATAAAAGCCATAAGGCAAACCAGAATGTTTAAAAAAAAGAAGTTGATCAAAGCACCTCACACTGTCTCACAATGTAGTACAGAACACACATTTTGGCCTCCAGTAATAGGGCCCGAGTGCTTGCTGTTATTGTACTTTTTTAAAACTTAGCTTAGCATGTTAATATGATGCTATAGGGCACTGCATAACAGAACAACTGGACACAAGGACAGTTTTTTCCCAATGCCATCACTCTGCTAAACAACCAATTCCCACCACACTGTCAAATCATTTACTAAGACTGTATTACTATTATTCTTCTCATCCTTCCTATTACCTATCTCCTCCCACTTATGACTATAACTTTGTTACTTCTACTCTACGATTTATATTGTTTTGTTTCCTAATATGATTTGATTGATTATAATAACCTATGGCTACCACTAAGTGTTGTATCTTATGGTTCTTGATGAATGTATCTTTTTTTTATGGACACTGAGAGCACCAAAGCACCAAAGACAAATTCCTTGTGTGTCCAATCACATTTGGCCAACAAAGAATTCTATCTATGTATGTTATACATCACCTAGAAGGGCAGGAAAGTTCGAAGCAGCTTAAAAATCAGATAAGAGCAGCCTTAAACAGGTAAAGAACAGAACATAGAAAGCTGTGGAGAAAAACCAACCCCGATCCAGTTCCATTATAATAAATGCAACAGATATTTCAAGTTACAGCTAACGCAATACGCTCGCTAGCCATTCAATAGCCATTTCCAAATACCTTACAAGTGAAACAAGTGCCAAAGATTTCCAAAGACACTCCCTCTTCTCAATTCAGTTTCAATGTATTTACACATCAAAGAGTCACAGGGCAAATCTCCTAACTGCCAGGTCATGAGCTTCAAAGAAAAAAATGAAGATCATCAGGTCTTGGCAGTTAAATTACTAAACTTTCTATTCAAATGGCAGGTGGCGGCTTCTACTAATCTTAGGGTTGAGTTTAGCAAATGACAGAGCAGAGGACACCTGCAATTGGCAGGGGCTTACACCAGGTCAACTTTTTAAGATGTCAGAATTTCAACTCCCAGGATCACCCAAGATGGTATGAGATCGAGAAACACTCCATTGAATTATCTCCAAAATCCCTTCTTATATTCTGACTTAGGACAGGTTGTTTTTGGATGAGACACCACCTGGCAATCCCAAGGCCACAAGCCAGAGCAGAAAAGCTTAAGGGACTTTCAAGAATTCACAAGGAGTCCAGTTCAACTTGAAGGATGCTTTATCTTTACAGACAGTCCTCAATTTACGATGGCCATTTATCAACTGTTCACAATTACCACGGACCTTTCAAAAGCTACTTGCAATCCGATTTCTAAGTTACAATGGCCACACAATGACTCCTATGTTGACAGCAACTGGGTCACCTTTACAACTCTTTGTAGCATCTTTTGACCACAATTTTCAATGTTTTACACCAGTTTCCGGCCAAAAAAGCCATAAAATTAATTTGCTTAACCACAAGTGTTCGCTTAATGACCAGTGTTTCCTTAATAGCCAAAAAACCCAGAGACAGTCCATTCATCAAAAATAGCCTTGTGATACTTCAATTTATGACTACAATGATTTACAACTGTCATTCCAGTTGTAAATCAAGGACCACCTTTATTGTTCAATGGTACAATAATGTGCAGTACTGATCCCATGCATGTTAATCAAAACCAGCTTTTTTTTAATGGAGCTTCCTCTCTCTCCAGGAAACATAGATGAGGCTGCAAGAGCAAAAACTAAAAATCAATCCCTTTCAGGAACACAGAATTAAGCTGAAAGAGTTCTTCAATAAACTTCACACAACGCACTCCTCTCCACTTCATTTAAGGGCGACCTTTCTTGGCAACAGAAGTTGGAAAGGCTGGATTTTTTTAAAGACACGCCAAACTTCAAGAAATGAGGCACTGGTGGCTTCTCATTCCCAAACAGGCAGCAACATATTCAACGGGCCAAATCCCAAAATCCATATAGGAAGGAAGGTCAAAAACATGAACTGTCAGCATCTTTCTAGGTGAAACCAAATAGCACCCAGAGCTAAAATCTCAAATTCTGCTGAGGATTTTGGCTGCTGTTGTTGTTTTTGAAACAGAGCCTCCCCCACCCAAAACTAATAGACAGCTCCCTTCCTAAACAAGAAGGGCATTCAGACGGTGTTAAACACAGCTCTTTTTTTTCATTCTCAGAGCCTTTTAAGATGGGGGGACTTCAACTCCCAGAATTCCCCTTTCCCCCCACCAGCCATGCCCTCTCTTCTTCCACTGACCTGCTGTCAACCCATTCATCAAAGGGCAACTCCCTGCCCATCTTTTGACGGTTTTTCCTTCTTCCTCCTCATGAGGAAGCCTTCTCTCAATAAGAGAATATTTGTAGGGTTGAAATTGGGTGGGTGGGCTTGATACTCCTTGAAATGATCCTTGAAATGGGGGGTTGTCCTTGAGGGGGTGGTTTTCTTGCAGACGTCTCTTGACCCAACTTTGTTGTTGTTAATTGCGAAGTCGTGTTCGACCCATCGCGACCCCATGGACAACCTTCCTCCACGCCTTCCTGTCCTCTACTACTATCCTCCAGAGTCCATTTAAACTTACGCCAACTGCTTCGGTGACTCCATCCAGCTTCCTCATTCTCTGCTGTCCCCTTCTTCTTTTGCCCTCCATCCTTCCCAGCATGAGACTCTTCTCCAGGGAGTCCTTCCTTCACATTAGGTGGCCAAAGCATTTGAGTTTCCTCTTCAGGATTTAGGACCTTCTAAAGAGCAATCAGGGTTGATCTTCTCTAGGACTGACTGATCTTCTCTAGGACTGATTGCCTTGCAGTCCAAGGGTCTCGCAGGAGTCTTCTCCAGCACCAGAGTTCAAAATCCTCCATTCTTTGGCGCTCAGCCTTTCTTATGGTCCAACTTTCACAGCCATCCATTGCAACTGGGAAAACCATAGCCTTGACTACATGCACTTTTGTTAGCTGGGTGAAGTCTCTGCGTTATAGTCTGCTGCCTAGATTTACCATAGCTTTCCTCCCCAGGAGCTAGCCTCTTTTAATTTCTTGGCTGCAGTCCCCATCTTGACCCAACCACCGGTAGGTAACATCATCCATGCTAGATGGGAGTGTATGTTTGTGCTCTCAGTTTTGTATCCATGCCTCAGGGTAGCACGGATGACATTACCTAGTTGGGTTCCGAAACGTCAGTCTAGACTAGTGTTTCTCAACCTTGGCAACTTGAAGATGTCCGGACTTCAACTCCCAGAATTCCCCAGCCAGCATTCGCTGGCTGGGGAATTCTGGGAGTTGAAGTCCGGACATCTTCAAGTTGCCAAGGTTGAGAAACACTGGTCTAGAAAACATCCAAGCTCAGACCTCCCCCCCACAACACCCTTTCCCTTCCCAGGAGGAAAAGGGGGAAGGAAAGCCCCCAGCCCCATCATTCCCTCTCCTCTGCACACACCCCTCCCTTCAGAACCCGACTTCCCTCCCCCCTTCTGCCCAGCCCAGCCTCCCTGTAAGGCAAGCATAGCCCCCTCCCCACTAAGTTGCCGTGGCTCCCCTGTTTGCCCCCCCCCATCCCGCACCCCGATCACCTTTGAGGATCCCCCCTGCCCGCTCCCCTCCCCCAAACCCACCGTGAATGGAGGGCAGGGGCGCCTCCCCCTCCTCAGGGCCGGAGAGAGGGGCAAGCCTCACCCTGCCCCACGCCTCCCTTGAGGGGGAAGGGCCCAATGCCGAAGAAAGGGGGGCTTTCCCCGCCCTCGGCCACGCCCCCCCGGGCCGCCGCGAGGAACCACCACGACCACCCCTCTTTCCAGGAATGGAACGGTCCACTTTGCCTCCTCCGCCCCTCTCCACACTGGCCGGATCCAAAGCACAAAGGGGGGGGGAAGCGGCTCCTCGGGGGGGGGCTTCCTCAGCTCCCCCGTCCTCTCACCTCGCCCGCCTCGGCCTTCACCTTCTCCCCGCGGCTCCGTCTGCCTTCACCGCCGCCCCGCGGTGGTGCTTTTCCCAGCTCAGCGGCCGGGACCTTGGCCTCCAACCAGGAAGTGGCCCGGTGTGACACCTACTCCTCGCTGCCATGACAACGCTCCCCCGCCCGCCGGGGCTCGGGCCAGGGAAAGCCTCGGCTCTTGGCCGCACGCCGCCGCCTGGCAGCGTCGAGGGCGTTCCCAAGCAGGGCGCCATTTTGCATTCCAAGGAGGCTACGGCGGCCGGCAGGGGTGAGACAAGCTCCCGCTTTCTCTCAGCCCCGCTGCCATCTTCGGTCAAAAGCGAGGCGAGGCTCCGCCTCTATGCGCGAAGAGGTGCAGGATTTTATTCGGTGTGGACTCCAATTCCCAGAATTCCTTAGCCTACCATGCTGGATGAGGAAACCTGGGAGTTGAAGTCCACCCGCCTTAAAGTTACCTTGTTTGAAAAAGAGTGAGCTAAATAAATGCCTCTTAAAATAAAGTTAAATAATTCTTACACAGTGATCGGAACAGCATGCAGGAAGAAAAATGATTCTAGCTAATTTTAGAAAAGGCTGGTGTTTCCTTCTGTTTTGAAACCTTATTTTATTTTTATTTATCTGATTTGTCAAGCATGTAGGAGAAAACAAGTACAAGTATGAATATAACGTATACACATATAAGCAGCAGGTATACATAAGAAATGAGTACCTTGCCTGAATGTTAATCTTTGTCTTGAGCAAAGATTAATATAATCATGGTCTTATTTAACCCACTATATCTGATATTGCATGATACACTCAGCCATCAATGGGAGCACAGTGTAAATCAGTGATGGCGAACCTATGACACGCGTGTCAGTGCTGACACGCGTAGCCATTTGGGGTGACACGCACAGGATTTCATGCGATTCATCCTCGGCTCCTGCACGGCCGCCGAGGATGAAAGAATCTGTGCTGGAGGAACGGGGGGGGGGGGGGGGACGGGTGATCTCCCCCACCCACACTCACTTACTGTATCGCCGCCGCCCCTTTCTGAGCGCAGGGGCTGCTGGTAAGGCGTGCGTGCCGTGAGCACACACGTCATCAGCGCGGCGAGGGAGGACCCGCAGGAGAGGAGCATGGGAACAGTGCACGCCTCTCTCCAGTCAGGCCGGCACAGAGAGTCTACTCCTGCTTCCAGCTCCACGTCCTCATCAACATGCCGCTCCGGCCCACCCCCGCTATGAATATTCATATTCTTCGCCCTCGCGTCACTAGGAATATTCATAGCAGGGGCGGGCTGGAGCGGCATGTTGATGAGGACGTGGAGCTGGAAGCAGCCGACTCCACAGCCCTGGTTCACGGCACCCCAAACAAGTTCAATAATATCAAGGGCAACATACGAAATCGACTGATGAACAAAGAAGTTACTAAGCAGGTATGTTAAATAATTTGTTTTTGGTTTATTAAATACAATTATATATTGCAATTATACATTTTTGTAGTTTAAACTATAAATTGCGCAAAATTATGTTTTTGTCGAAGTGACACACAACGCGAGTTATGCTCGATTTTTTGCCGATTTTTGACACACCACGCCAAAAAGGTTGCCCATCACTGGTGTAAATACAGGGGTCTCCAACCTTGGCAACTTTTAAGATTTGTGGACTTCAATTCTGGGAATTGAAGTCCACAAGTCTTAAAGTTGCCAAGGTTGGAGATCCCTAGTGTAAAACACAACTTTGGATATGGACATTTACACACTGAGCCTGGCAATAGGTAACCCCCAGAGGGGTCTATGACAATTCGCCGCGGCCAACTCCCCATAGCCAACTTGTCACTGTTGTCCCCAAAACTGGGCTCTTGCTAGGTGTCCAAGCAGATATGTCACCCGGTCACAAGGTGTGATGTAGAATTATACTTTTATTTTGGTACCAAGATATAAGGACTCCAGTTTGAAAAGCTAACCAAGGGCCAAGATTAGGATCTTCCAGCAGTTTTTATAGTCAAGGGATGGTCACATTCAACCCTTCGCCCTTCCCCTTAATATAATGCATGCATAACAGATAATATTGATTGGTTATTTGGATTTCAGCAAAGCTCCTTAATTGCCTGTAGGAAGTTATCACCCAGCCCTCTCCCAGAAAAATGAAATATCCTAGGAAATATTGAAAAGGCAGAATATTTCTCTGGATGTGAAAAGAAAGAAACATGTTTTAAAAGACAGAATAGCTGCCTGTAGCTTCCTGCCTCCACCCACTTTGTCAATGGGCCATTAAGAAGGCCAAGCTAGTCCACTTTACATAATAAAGGCTTCTCCACTGCAGCTCCAGGGAGATGGGATTAAGGCATGATAATATTGGCCCTTTACTCAACTGACCACATTGCATCTGAGAACTCAACCAAACCTGGATTCAAAACACAGCCCAGAGAGTTGCCCCTGCATGGCCCTATGGGAGTCTGACAACCAATCAGAATACATTTCTTACACAGGAACAGGAAACAGAGAGGTGGGACTGAACAGGTTATAAAAAGCCTAGCAAGCCCCTCCCTCAGCCCTTCTCTTCTTCTCCACCAACATTGAAGCATGAGATCACCTTTTCTGTCCAGGGCTCAAGCCATGTGGTCTTGTCCACCAATAAACCATCTTTCCAAGCAGCCTCCATGTGTCCAGTGTCTTTTTCCCCACTTGGAGCCGAACCCAGAAGGACATTTCTTTCATCATGCCAAAGCAAATAAATGAAGACAAGAGAAAATGTCTTATCAGAATTCATATGCCTCACTCTCACGTCCATTCCATCCACACCGGGGTCCTATCTCCTCTGCTCCCCAGGGCCTCATCAGTGCATGCATTCCATCATCTGATCCTTCACCACTGTCAACTCAATGCGGGATAACTCGCCACAGCCCACCCGCCATGCGACAACTCACCCCGGGACACAAGGGACACTAATATCGACGAAAGCATGGAATAGAATCATTAAAGAAAGCATGCAAAAGGAGGGACAGAACGAAATGTGAATGGCAAAAAAGAAACTAATTTTTATTTATTTTAAATTGTAGGAAGTTATCACCCGGCCCTCTCCCAGAAAAATGAAATATCCTAGGAAATATTGAAAAGGCAGAATATTTCTCTGGATGTGAAAAGAAAGAAACATGTTTTAAAAGACAGAATAGCTGCCTGTAGCTTCCTGCCCACTTTGTTAATGGGCCATTTAAGAAGGCCAAGCTAGTACACTTTACATAATAAAGATTTCTCCACTTCAGCTACAGGAAAGCATGATAATATTGGCCCCAACTGACCACATGGCATCTGAGAACTCAACCAAACCTGGGTACAAAACACATCCTAGAGAGTTGCCCCTGCATGGCCCCATGAGAATCTGACAACCAATCAGAATACATTTCTTACACAGGAACAGGAAACAGAGAGGTGGGACTGAACAGGTTATAAAAAGCCTAGCAAAGGCAAAGCCTATAAAAAGCCTTCTCTTCTTCTCCACCAACATCGAAGCATGTGATCACCTTTTCTGTTCAGGACTCAAGCCATGTGGTCCTGTCCACCAATAAACCATCTTTCCAAGCAGCCTCCATGTCTCCAGTGTCTTTCTCCCCACTTGGAGCCGAACCCAGAAGGACATTTCTTGTATCAAAATAATTAAGAGTGTTGTTGCCCCGTGGTGAGTTTGCCGTGGTACGTTGGCCCATTCCGGCCCCAGAGAAAGGCAATTTCTCTGCTAAGCTCCTACATCACGCTCGCAATGTTCAATCTGGAAGAGAGAGAGAGCGCACTCTAACAGTGGTTGGGGTGATGCATGTGTGAATGCAAACCAAGAGATCTGGTAGGTAGGGCGAACAGATTTCAAAGCAGCTGGAATTTGGAGTGACTGACAATGAGCAGCGCCCAGATTCAATCGGGGAGCCCAGAATGGGGGAAGCATTTTCAAGAGTAGAAATGGAGCCCCTTGCCCCTCCCATAGGGAAGGAATCCACTGAAATAAAGTCTTATCTCTTATGGAATTGCTGGAGTCCACCTGCATTAGAACATAGCAGGGCACAAAAACAGGAGGGAAACAGAAACTCCACTGACCTCTATGGATCGGTGAGTCAGTGGCAGCTAAACCTGTATAACCGAAAGGAAACAATACACCTCTGGCCGAAACTTCTGGCACCTTCCCTTGGGTATCTAAGAGCACATTCCAGAAGAAGGCGATGGCAAACCACGATTGACATATTGTTTATTTATTTGCTAGCTCATAACCCAGCGTTGCCCGGGTATTTATTTATAGGGGGAAAATATGTCCGGACCAAACATAATTTCTAATGATGGATTTTCTCCCTTACCAGAGGGAGCCCCCTTGTGGAGTACTGGGAAGCCATTACCATGATAACTCCACTGCGCTGTGCAGTAGAAGCCATTTTACGGCAGTACAGTAGAAGCCATTTTAAGGCACAACAGGCTGTATCTTAACAGAACACACTCTCCGAGGGGAGTTAGGGGTGTCTTACGCCCCACAGCATTTGTATCAAAAGAGTAAGTCATCTGCGTACCAAGTTTGGTTGAAATTGCTTGAAGCGTTCCAGAGTTGGAACGTACACACACACACACACACACACACACACACACACACACACACACTTACTTATATATGTATATAGAAGAAGATTACATTCATATGCTGTCCATTTCTCTACTCAAAGCAACTCTGGGTGGATGATAAAAAATAATTTTCATTTTTTTAAATGATAAATAATTAAAATAAAATTTATTTATATTTATATATCAAATTTGGACACCGCCCATCGCACTCACAGAGCCACTATGAGTTTGGTCTGACGGTAGAAATACTGGGGTAAAATTCATATTTAAGATTCTTAAAGTGAACATAACAAATACAAGTAGTCCTCAACTTACGACAATAACGAAGCCCAAAATTTATGTTGCTAAGCGACACATCTATTAAGTGAGCTTTGTTCCATTTTGCAACCTTTCCTGGCCCAGTTGTTAAGGGAATCATTGCAGTTGTTAAGTTAGTAACACGGTTGTTAAGTGAATCTGGCTTCTCCGTTGACTTTGCTTGTCAGGAGGTCCTCAAAAATTGATCCAGTGACCCCAGGACACTGCAACCGTCATAAAACATGAACCAGTTGCCAAGTGTCTGAATTTTGATCATGTGACCATGGGGATGCTGCAAACAGTCATAAGTGTGAAAAACAGTCATGAGTCACTCTTTGCTGCAGTGCCATTGAACTTTGAACAGTCACTAAATGAATTGTTGTAAGTTGAGGACTACTCGTAAAGACTTTTCTTTTGCTTTTTTATCTTAACTTTTTATTTTCCATTTTCATAACATAGAATCACATGTACACTATTACATAGCCAATATCATGTTGTGTTAATTAATAATTACATCAGTTCATCTTGCCATCAACTCCCGGAAAAAAAATAAAAATAAAAAGAGAGCTGAGGTGGCGCAGTGGTTAAATGCAGCACTGCAGGCTACTTCAGCTGACTGCAGTTCTGCAGTTCGGCTGTTCAAATCTCACCGGCTCAGAGTTGATTCATCCTTCCATCCTTCCTAGGTGGGTAAAATGAGGACCCGGATTGTTGGGGGCAATATGCTGACTCTGTAAACCGCTTAGAGAGGGCTGAAAGCCCTATGAAGCGGTATATAAGTCTAACTGCTATTGCTAAAAAAGAAAAACCAATTATTGGCTCTTCTGCTCTCCATACACCATATTTATACCTTATCCAACACTTTCTTCTGCCTCTCTCCTCCCCCTCCCTACCTCCTTTCTTCCCTCCATCATCCTTTTCTACTCTACTTCCCCTTCCTTTCTCCTTCTTCTCTCTCCCCTTTCCACTCCTCCTTATTCTCATCTCCCCCCCCCTTGCCCTCTCTCCTATCCCTCTCTTCCTATCTTTCTTCTCTCCTCTGCTTCCCACTCTTCCTCTCATTCACTTGGTGTATTTCAGCTTCTGAGCAAACTCCATTCTGTGTTGATGGTATTTATACTTCCATTTCAATATACGTAACATATCTTTGTTTAAAGAAAATAACAGAAGACAATATACATGTACAATCATATTACTTTAAAACCTAATACCCCTCCTCAAGCCTAATATACTTCCCTCCCTCCCACCTTCCCCCCCCAACCCCCCTCCCCAACCTTCCCTCCCCTGATTTCCCAGAACCAATACAAGGTATAAGTCTTCCTAGTCTTTTCTTTTAGGCTTAGTGTAGAAAGAACTTGGAAAAATAATGAGACTTTGTTCTTTATATGTTTTGGCAGCAGTGAGAATGCTATATGTACAAAAATGTACATTTAATTCCCAAAACGGCAAATGAGCTGCGCTCCTGAATTTTGTCCTTGTGATTGGGGGGGGGGGGGGGGAATGAAACACTGACTTTTTGATCGGATAAGTTTGTTGTTATAGAAATCGCTAGCACATTTTTAGTATGTAATAGTAAAAAGCTGAGGCTATTATGTTATTATCTTATAATTCTACTGCAATAAAAAAAAGTTGGAAGTGAACATTTTTTTCTTTTTTCCTCTTTACTTTCCCCTTTTTTTTCTCTTTACTAGTTTCATTTGAAGTCACCAGAATTTTATATCTTGGATAAACTTAGTAAAATGATTCAAGGAGCAGAATTTGGTTCGGTGGTTAAAGCATCAGGCTGGAAATCAAGAGACTGCGATTTCTACTTTCGCTTTAGCCATGAAAGCAAGGCCGCTGGGTGACCTTGGGCCATTGTCTTTGAAAGTGCGTGGCTCATTCTTCCACGCGTGATGCAAAAAACCGCGCACGTGCGCAAAGAAACACGCATCTGGCTCACGCGCCCCCTTCTGCCCGATCGGACTGGATTCCTCAACACAAGCTTCCCTTGCAACCACGGCTAGCAGGGCGGGAATCACCCAACAAAGAGCAAACCCTGCGCGAGTTTTTCCCCCCGCGCGGAGTGAACCCTGCCAGAAACGCGGCTCTTTTCCTCCACGCGCCGTTCCGCGTCTGGCCGGCAGGGGTCCCCATTGAGCAGCTCCCTCTCTACGAGCCATGGCCGCTGCAGCCGCCCGCGGAGGGCTTTGCGGGGCGAAGCTGGCGCGGCTCGTCCTGGGCAGCCGGGCTGCTTCGACCGGCACCCCCGCAGCTCCAGCGCCCGATGGGCAGCGCCAGCAGGAGCAGCAAGGGAAGCTCACCCGCGTGTGGCAGAGCGAAGGCATCAGGTTGGGCAGAGAATGCAAAGCCCCGGAACTTCCGGGTTAGAATAGAATAATAGAATGATTCGGCTAGGATCGGATCGGATAGGATAATAGGATAGGAGATAGGAGATAAGATAGGATAATAGGATAGGATAAGATAAGATAGGATATAGAATAGGATGATAGGATAGGATATAGGATAGATAATAGAATAGGATGATAGGATAGAATAGGATATAGCATATAGGATAGGATATAGAATAGGATAAAGAATAGGATAGAATAATAGGATAGGATAGGATAATAGGATAATAGGATAGGATATAGCATAGGATAATAGGATAATAGGATAGGATAATAGGATAGGAGATAGGCGATAGAATAATAGGATAGGATAAGATAGGATATAGAATAGGATGATAGGATAGGATATAGGATAGATAATAGAGTAGCATGATAGGATAGGATAGAATAGGAGATAGCATATAGGATAGTGTTGTAGAATAATAGGATAGGAGATAGGATAGGATAATAGGATAGGATAAGATAAGATAGGATATAGAATGGGATAATAGGATAGGATAGGGTGTAGGATAGGATATAGAATAGGATAATAGGATAGAATAGGATAATAGAATAGGATAGGATAATAAGATAGGATAGGATAATAGGATAGGATATAGGATAGGGTAATAGGATAATATGATAGGATATAGGATAGGATAATAGGATAGAATAGATAGTAGGATAGGATAATAGGATGTAGGATAGAATAGGATATAGCATATATGATAGGATATAGAATAGGATAATAGCAATAGCAATAGCAGTAGACTTATATACCGCTTCATAGGGCTTTCAGCCCTCTCTAAGCGGTTTACAGAGAGTCAGCATATTGCCTCCAACAATCTGGGTCCTCATTTTACCCACCTCGGAAGGATGGAAGGCTGAGTCAACCCTGAGCCGGTGAGATTTGAACCGCTGAACTGCTGATCTAGCAGTAGCCTGCAGTGCTGCATTTAACCACTGCGCCACCTTGGCTCTTCAGATTCATAATAGAATAGGATAGGATAATAAGATATGATATAGGATATAATAATAGGATATAGGATGGATAATAGTATATATAGGATAGGATAATAGGATAATAGGATAATAGGATAGGAAAGAATAGAACTGGAACAGGAGCAGGAACGGAATAGGAATAGAATAGGGCAGGACTGCCCTTCTCCCTGTAGCCCCCACTTGCCTTGGGGATACCCCTCCCTTGGCAAGCCCGAGACTTGGGTTTTGCAACTACGGGTTGCAAACCTGGAGGATCTCCAGCACCAGCGAGTGTTTGGGATGGGATGAAGCTGGAGAAGGAGGAGGAGGCGTGCGTGAATTCGCAGATGTGTGAAAGCACAGCAGAACTCGGTACCAGCTGTTCCATTCTAAGCTAGGATGTCCAAGTTGGGCTGCCATTGTGGGGGGGCACAAATGAAAGAGCGTCCTGCTCAGATATATAGAAGTGATCGGGGGGGGGTGGGGGTGTTCCCCTCTTGCTTCCCCGAGAAAAGTTATAAAGCGGTGTTTTTCAAAGCCGTCCCCTTTTAGAGGGCCTGGACTTCAAATCCCAGAATCCCTCAGCCAGCTTTAAAGCCAGGCTGCTTTAAAGGGGAAACGCTCGCAATGATTTATTTATTTATTTATTTATTGCCCCGATGGTAAGTAACATTGCCTTACTTACTCACTGGGTCCAAGGTCCTGCAACTAGACACAAATCCGGAATCCGGAGAGGGCTTGGCATACCCTTGGCAAATGAAATAGATTTTGTGTTTCTATAATTCTGGAACGTTGCTGCAATGGATCTGAGTTTTCACAATGGGCGTATATACCCATAACTTGTCTACATCTGAAAGAGGAATTATAATTATGATCGGTTTTAGTACAATTCAAGACGGTGTACATATGTTTTCCCCTCTTATTTCCCCACAATAACAACAACCCTGTGAGGTGGGCTGGGCTGAGATCAGGACCAACCCAAAATCACCCAGTGGGCTTTAATAGCCAAGGGAAGGCTAGAAGCATTCTGACAGACACACAACACACACACCACCTGATAGCACCTTTTAAACTTGGAGTGAGCAACTAGGTTAATGGGGTGACCTGTGGCCTTCGGTTCCCAGAATTCCAGAGCCAGCACGGCATTCTGGGAGTTGAATGGAATTCTGGGAGCTGAAAGTTCATTGCTAGTAAGTTGTCTTAATTGCGTAAAGGTAAAGGTTTCCCTTGCATATATGTGCTAGTCATTCCCGACTCTAGGGGGCAGTGCTCATCTTCGTTTCAAAGCCAAAGAGCCAGCACTGTCCAAAGACGTCTCTGTGGTCATGTGGCTAACATGACTAAACACTGAAGATGCATGGAACGCTGTTCCCTTCCCACCAAAGGTGCTCCCTATTTTTCTACTTGCATTTTTACATGCTTTCGAACTGCTAGGTTGGCAGAAGCTGGGACAAGGAACAGGAGCTCACTCCATTACACGGCACTAGGGATTCAAACTATTGAACTGCCGACCTTTCTGATGGACAAGCTCAATGTTTTAGCCATTGTGTCCCTATGTAAGCTACTAAATTAATTAAACTACTAGACATACCCCTGAAACCGTTTTTCATATATTTTAGCCTTCAATTCCCTAATCATCTTTGTTGCCCTTCCAATCATTTTGTTGCTTGAAAAAATAACTGCTCTGCATAAGTGTCATTTAAAATCCATATTCTTAGGTTGGCAGAAGCTGGGACAAGTAATGGGGGCTCACTCTGTTACGCAGCTCTAGGGATTTGAACCGCTGAACTGCTGACCTTTCTGATTGACTTAGCCACTGAGCCACTGCCTCCCTTCTTAGTTGCCTACTCCTGTTTTATACCAATGCATCTTTTTCACATGCTGTAATGACTGGGTCTACACCATGTACCGTGTTTTCCCGAAAATAAGACAGGGTCTTATTTTCTTTTGAAACTCCCCCCCCCCCCGAAAAAATAAGCACTTGGCCTTATTTGCAGGGAGGTCTTATTATTTTTGAGGTGCAAATTGTCTCTGCTTTTTAGTATGCTGAGGTCAAGTTCACCTACTGCAAATTAAGCAAGCAGCTTTTTTCAAAAACAGCTTCTCCCCCGCAGCACAATTAATTAATAACTAACAGTGCCTAAACAAGAAATTCCTTTTTGGGAAATGTGAAGATAAGGATCAGTTTCTAAATCAGTGAGCAAAGTGAACTGGGCACAAGGGAAGGTAAGCAGGAAAAGAGATGAATTAATAGTGGATTAAATTTAGAGTGGAGGAAACTGTTGAAAAAGTGATTCAGAAGGGAGACCCAATTTCTGGCTCTCTTTTTGAGATGACCTCAAAATCAGTAAAATCCACTTGGCGAAGTCCATTTGCAAACCATGCCTTGATTTGGTTGGGGTGGGGGGGGGGCAAATCACTTCCTAGGCCTCTCATTCAGAAAAAAAAATGTTCTCAGCTTGCAAATCTATTTGATCTCAATCAGCGAACAGCAAATACAAGAGCAATTATCAGTTATTCAGTCCAGGAACCAAATTGTTTTCCTCTAAAGTGCTTTTGTGCCTTATGTAGGCCAGGGGCATCAAACTTGATTTCATTGAGAGCCGCATCAGAGTTGTGTTTGACCTGGAGGGCGTGGCCATGGTGGCCGTGGCCATGGTGGGTGTGATGGGCGTGACACAGGACTCGGGTCTGGGTCACCTGTGGTGGCCAAGTGCTAAGGGAGGACATCCCTGAGACCCTTCCTCACATTATAATCTCCTTCCTTTCTTCCTCCCTCCCTCCCTCCCTCCCTCCCTTCCTTCCTTCCTTCCTTCCTTCCTTCCTTCTTTTGGAAGAAATGTCCTCCTGGGTTCAGTTCCAAGTAGGGAGAAAGATACTGAAACATCCTCTGCTACCAAGTGTTAGGTAAGCTCCCCGTTGGGAGAGCGAGTACGTTCAGCGAAGCATTGTGAGAGTTGTGTTGGAGAACACACAAACCAGCATACAGAGACACTGCAGTTTAAATAGGCTTTTATTTTCATGGAAATAGAGGTATCAGAGTCCATCAAACAGCCCAAGTCATACACGGATAAGACAGTCAGTCATCAATGTCTTTCAGTTAAAGGATAATCCAAATAACATAGTTCAGAATCATATAAACAGTCTGGTACCTAAAGTTTGCTAGCACTTGCAAAACTTACAATAGCTCACGGCACTTTCTAACAGCCAGCTTCCAAAACACTCAGATCAGATCAGCCCAGCATCTAATGAACAGAGAGCTAACAGTCGTTCTGGCTCCCTCTTATGGCCGATTGAGGAAAACAGCAACCAATCACATTTTACAGTATGATTTAAAGAAACAGGTGCAACATTGTTACATGATTTATATATTGCCAACCCAACCGTTAGAATTATATTCCTAACAGTAGCTATTTGGAAAGATGGTTTTAATGGTGGACAGGATCGCATGCCTTGAAGATGGGAAAAAAGTGGGGGAAGAGATGCTGAGAGTTCCTGGGTTTTTATACCTTCTCTGGGCTTTTGAATTTGAGCTTGTGTTCTGATTGGTTGTCAGACTCCCATGGGGCCATGCAGGGGCAACTCTGTAGCCTATCCTGAGTCCTAGGCTTGGTTGAGCCTTGCTGGGTGATGTAATCTTCCCAGGTGCCATGGGGTGAGATGGGTAGAGGGCTAATCCTACCTCTGTTGGATCTTGGGTGAGGGCATTTGCCTATGAATAGACCTAGCTATCTCTTTATCTCTTAAGTGTGGGCATCTGCTGTGAGCTATTGAGGAGGGTGAGGGCTATTAAGAGTGAGTCTCTTTCCTGCCTAAAAACATGTTTCTCCATTTCTCATCCAGGGAAATATAATATTCTGTCTTTTCAATATTTCCTAGAATATTTCATTTTTCTGGGAGAGGGGTGGGCGCTAACTTCCTACACATCCTTCCTTACTTTTCTTCTTTTTCCTTCCCTCTTCATTCTCTTCTCTTCTTCCTTCCCCTCTTTCCTTATTTTTCCTTCCTTGCTCTCTTCCCTTCTTTTTCTTTGCCTTTCCCTTTCTCCTCCCCTCTCCCTTCTTGCAGGCTCAAATGCAAAAGGGGAAACCTTTTTCCTTTCCGATGCCCCCTGTGCCTCTGGTCAGCAGGCACTGCGCCCAAAAGCCAGAAGGGTCACAGACGCGTTTAATCATCCTACAGGAGGGGTGGGGGAAATCGGCCGTGAAGATTTATGTCGCGGGGCAACACCCACGACTTGGCAGAGGAGGAGAAATGGTGGCATACAGATAGAGGCAACTGGACTTTCTGGTTTTTCTTTGAAGATGTTTCGCTTCTCATCCAAGAAGCTTCTTCAGCTCTGAGAGGATGGTGGGGAATGGAAGGATTTACAGTATATTCCTTGCAAACAGCTGATCCTTTGCATACTTTTGGATCACGGACAGCCATGACTAGGGATGACTGAGAATCTCTACAGATGTTTAGCTTTACAATTTGGGATGGGCACCCTTGGAATGGTATGGGAGGAGGAATGGATTTCCAGAGGGGAAAAAATTGCAGACTACAGGAACCATTTGCACCACTCAGGTGACCCTGAGGACAGAGATAAACCCCCAAGTGCTTCAAGGACCCTCTAAAAGGATGCAAATGGTCAGCTGTCTGCAAGGAGTACAAATCCTTCCATTCCCCACCATCCAGTCAGAACTGAAGAAGCTTCTTGCATGAGAAGCAAAACGTCTTCAAAAGACGGGAAAAAAAACAAGAAAGTCCAGTTGCCTCCTGAAAAAGCACCTTAGGGACAACCATGGTCTGGATGACGGAGGATCTCTACAGATTCTCATTCATACTAAACTGCTTTCCATGACAGCTTATAAGCATTCATTTTTCTTTACAGGAATATTGTCCTGAGCAACCCTGGGAAAAGGAATGCGCTCTCTCTCGCCATGCTGAAGTCCCTCCGTCAGGATATTTTGCAGGATATTGAGAGCATGGATCTGCGCGTCATTATCATTTCAGGTAGGTTGTTCATTCACAGCCGAAAATGAATGAAGGTGGAATTTGGCAGAGGCGTCTTCTCAATCATTTGCGTCTAACTATCATGGGTTATCCTTTGTTAGGGATGCGGGGACTTCCTGGGCGGGACCTTGCTGATGGTGGCAGCTTAACTGAGCTGCCCCCCGGGTTTCTGGTCGCGTTATCTGCCTAGACATCTGGTAGATACCTCACTCTTCAGGCAAAGAAGAGCGAGAGAGAGATCCAGCTGGTAAGAGCTTTTCCTTTGAAGTTTGCAGCTTTTTTGGCTGCGAAGAGAAGGGGGGCCAGCCGAGGCTGAATCACTCTCTCCGTGCTGGAAATCCCTAGCTGTTTTTATCACGGCTCAAAGTAAGGCACCTCCACTTAGGACAATATTTGAACTATTTATCTGAAATTAATACAAGCAGAGTCCGTATCTGAGAACCTTATCTGCTTTTTTAAAAAAATCCTAGCTTCATTTTCTACAAGAGCTTCCTTCGTATACTTTGGGTTTTTTTTCTTAAAAAATAAGCTCCTAAAATGGCGATTGTGCATTCTCCGTAACAATGCCACATTCCTAATTCTTCTGCAAAGAACAGTGATAAAAAAGATCAAAGGGGAACAGCCGGCCAGCAGTTTCTTACTAATTAGTTTCACTTCTCTGAAGAGTTTACAAGACTTTCTTCTTCGTTAGGGACGCGGTAGCTCAGTGGCTAAGGCGCTGAGCTTGTTCATGAGAAAGGTCAGCAGTTTGGTGGTTCAAATCCCAAAGAAGAAAACAAAATGGAGCCTAAAGTGGATGGGCTTTCAATTGATGTGGTTTTTTCCCCCCTTCTTTCTTGAAAACAAGAATATGGATTTTAAATGACACTTATGCAGAGCAGTTTTCCTCGAGCAACAAAATGATTAGAAGAGCAACAAAGATGATTAGGGAACTGAAGGATAAAAGATATGAAGAATGGTTTCAGAAATTGGGTATGTCTAGTAGTTTAATTAATTTAGTAGTTTACATAGGGTGGCTCAGTGGCTAAGACGTTGAGCTTGTCGATCAGAAAGGTTGGCAGTCCAGCGGGTTGAATCCCTAGCGCCGCGTAACAGAGTGAGCTACTTGTCCCAGCTTCTGCCAATCTAGGAGCACCAAGGACCCCACAATCCAACCATGATGGCTTGTGAATCATGTTTCAGCGTGTCATGCAAACGGAATACTGGTCTATTTTTCTATAGGACATGGTCAAGCATGTTCTAGTTCAGTGTGTGTTGTGTGAGCTAGGTCTTTGTGGCATCCTGTGCAAATATCTCCTCCTCCTTTTTCCAAACTTCCCTGAAGCTGAAGGTCCTGTGTTCTCCTCTGGGCATGACTTGAAGGAACTGACTCCAAAGGAAGACACAAAACAGCACATGGACATCTTCCAAACCTGTTCAGAGGTGAGTTTCCACGTTGATTTGGTGCCAAAATGTTAACTTTAAATCAAGGGTGTTCAAACTTGGCGCAGTGGTTAAATGCAGCACTGCAGGCTACTTCAGCTGACTGCAGTTCTGCAGTTCGGCTGTTCAAATGTCACCGGCTCAGGGTTGACTCAGCCTTCCATCCTTCTGAGGTGGGTAAAATGAGGACCCGGATTGTTGTTGGGGACAATATGCTGACTCTGTAAACCGCTTAGAGAGGGCTGAAAGCCCTATGAAGCGGTATATAAGTCTAACTGCTATTGCTATTGCTAACTTTAAGACTTGTGGATTTCCACTCTCAGAATTTGAAGCCCACAACTCCAAGACCCCTGATGTATCACTGCACGCAACAGCATGACCCTTGAACACACTTTTTATACAAGAAGGACTTATTTTTCGGAGTATAAGACACACCAAGATTTTGAAGAGACAATTTTTTTAAAAAAAATTGCACTCTGCAGACCTACAAAAAACGGGCCGTTTTTCACAAAAATGGGCCTGGTTTTTTTAAAGGGTATGAGGAGCCTTTAGGAGGCTTGTAGAGTGCTCTTGGGGGGCACAAAAACGAGCAAAAAATGGCCTACTTTTCTCTTTTTTCTGCCCTCCCCAGCCCCCAGGAGCACTCTGTAAGCCTCCTAAAGGCTATGACCGGCCATTTTTGTGAGGGGGGACGAGGTTTCAGGAGGCAAAAAAAATGCTGTATTCAGTGTATAAGATGCACTCAGATTATCAGCCTCTTTTTTGAGGGAAAAAGGTCTGTCTTATACTCCGAAAAATACGGTAATATTAATCTAAATACTGACATCATAAAGGACTAATTAGCCAAATCTGTCCATTTCCCCCCATTTTCTTTTAAGGTTTATTGGGTTTTTATTTTTAAACATATATTAACATCAATATATGAGCAGCCTCTAGTTGAAAAATGGTTCATGTTAATACAAATAACAACAATCAATTGTTACATTAATCAAACTTATATAATCCTAATATTAATTAACAGTGTCCCTGAAAATAAGACAGGGTCTTATTTTCTTTTGACCCCTGAAATATGGCCTTGGCTTTATTATTGGGGGAGGGGGCTTATTATTTTGGAGCCAGGCTCTTTGAGAGCCCGCTCACAAGAGAGCAGCCACCCAGCAACCCCCCCTCCGGCCTGGCAGAGTGCGACTCACCGACCCAGCGGTATCCCAAAGACACCAAGCTGTGCGAGCGGCGGAGGGGGGGAGGAGGGATTGGCGCTCAGGCAGCTTGGTGCCTTTGGGATACCGCTGGGTCAGTGAGTCGCACTCTGCCAGGCCGGAGGGGGGTTGCACAAGTGCCTGTCCATCTGTCCCCTCGCCCCGCTAGCGCACCTCACAGTCCTCACCACAACCTGGCCCAGCTCTCCCTGCATGGCCAGGGCCAGGGCTGCCACCGCTGCCCTCCCAACACTGAGGATGGCTTATTCCGAGAGGCCAGTCTTCCAGGAGCTGGGGCAGAGAGTTTTCCAGCAGCCGGGCCACAACCATAGAACGGGAAGCGCGCACCCAAAGCGGCCACTGCCAGGAGGCTCCGAGCTGCCCGAAGGCACAAACAATTAAGAAAACAGAGTCTACTCGGGAGTAAGGCTGGGAGATGATTGGCCCCTCCCATAAGACATAAAAGAGGAGCGAACAGGACGTGAGTCTTTTCAGGAAGCAATTAGTTCATCTGGTCAGTTCAAGCTTTGAGAAGTCCTGTTTGACTCTGTGTTAAGTTTGGCCTTGCTCTGCATTTGGCAATTAGGTCTCTGGCTGCCTTCCAAGGGAGATAAGGTGGGTGTTTATCAACATTCCCCTGAAAGACTGTGGCAACTCAAGCAGACGTCTGTCGGAATCTTCACAGGCTGTTTGTGAAGCCTTGCGGGCTCTGAATGACCATAATTCACAGCCGTATAAATAAAAGAGGGGTTTTGGGACTAAGATTGTGATTTATGCTTTCTCAGGAAGCCTAGGTCAGAACACTGTATTCCAGATGTGATCTAACCAGGGGTGGGTTCCTGCCAGTTCTAACCTCTTCTATAGAAGAGGTTCCACAAATCTACAGTGCCATTTAGAACCGGTTCCAGCTCCCTCCCCCCCCCGCCCGTCCACACATCATCAAGATGAAGAACGAGAGGAGGAATTCTGGGAGTTGAAGTCCACAAGTCTTAAAGCTGTCAAGTTTGAACACCCCTGGGGTTTTTTTTCTAAAGGGTTAGGAGTTCAAGGGTCTTGTAACTTGACAGCTTTAAGACTTGCGTGCTTCAAATGCCAGAGTTTCTGAGCCAACATTTTGGTTGCTAAGCAAGAGCGTTGTTAAGTGAGTTTCAGCACATTTTACAAGTTGGCCATGCCCACCCAGTCACATGACTGCCAAGCCATGCCCACTCGGTCACGTGGCTGGCAAGCCACTCTCACCCGGTCACATGGCTGGCAAGCCACTCCCACAAAGCAGGCCACACCTACAGAAGAGGTTCTAAAAAAATTGGAAACCCACCACTGGATCTAACATCGGGTAAAGTGGAACTATCATTTCTTCTGATCTCCACGCATGTTTTCTTTCTTTTTAAACCACTTCCTGACAGGTCATGACCTTGCTTCCAAAGCTACCCGTGCCCGTGATTGCCAAAGTAAATGGCCTCGCCACAGCCGCCGGTTGCCAGCTGGTGGCCAGCTGTGACATTGCCGTGGCCAGCGAGAAGTCCAAGTTCGCCACGCCTGGAGTGAACGTGGGCCTCTTCTGTTCGACGCCCGCAGTAGCCATTGGAAGATCCCTGCCTAAAAAGGTAGACCTTACCCACCAGTGGTCCGTGGTCCTTGGTGGGCCCTTCTCTTTTGCTCCCATGTCCATCGCTTGAATGGGGTCAACAGTTCTGCAAGGATAAAGCCAACCGATTTCACATGGGCAAAATTGAGCTGTGGAACTTCTGGCCACAAGGTGGCCGTGGCTGGCCACCACAGTTGATTTGAAAAAGGAGCGACGGCATGCAGACATTGCTTGGCTTACAATCCCAATCGAGTACAAAATCTCCTTTGCTAAGCACGACGTTAAATGAGTTTCACCCCACTTGATGACCTTCCTTTGCCCCTCATTACAAATTAGCTAAGGTTAAATGAGCCACGGTGGCACAGTGGTTAGGGTGCAGTAGTGCAGGCAACTTCTGCTGCCTGCAAGTCAGTTTGATTCTGACCGGCTCAAGGTTGACTCAGCCTTCCATCCTTCCCAGGTCAGTAAAATGAGGAGCCAGATTGTTGGGGACAAGAGGCTGACTCTGTAAACCGCTTAGAGAGGTCTGTAAAGCAGTGTGTAAGTCTAAGTCTATTGCTAAGTGGGAGGGAGGGAGGGAGGGAGGGAGGGAGGGAGGGAGGGAAGGAAGGAAGGAAGGAAGGAAGGAAGGAAGGAAGGAAGGAAGGAAGGAAGGAAGATCTCTGATGGTGCTGTAGTTAGAATGCAGTTCTGCAGGCTCCCTCTGCTGACTGTTGGCTGCCTGCAAGTTCGGCAGTTCGATTCTGACTGGCTCAAGGTTGAGTCATCCTTCCAAGGTTAGTAAAAAGAGGATTGTTGGGGGCAATAGACTGACACTGTAAGCCGCTTAGAGAGGGCTGTAAAGCACTGTGGAGTGATACAGTATATAAGTCTAAGTGCTATTGCTATTGCTATAAGCTATGAGTTGCCACCTAATTCCAAAATCAAAGGAAAGGTCCTACCAGCATCTCCTTAAAGCCAGGCGTTTGCTTCTGAAAGCAGAGGTAGCTGGACAGGGGTGGGTTTCAAAAATTGTTCAAACCTACTCTGTGGGCGTGGCCTCCTTTGTGGGAGTGGCTTGCTACCCATGTGACTGGATGGGAGTGGCTTGCTAATGCCGCCGCCGCTACTGCCGCCCCCACCCCCCTTCGGCCGCGTAGTGCACGCGAGCCCTCGTGAAAGCTAGGCCGCCGCCCCCCAACTTCAGCCGCTACCGCCGCCGCTAATGCCGCCGCCGCTAACGCTGCCACCAACGCCGCCGCCCCCCCCCAGCTTCGGCCGCGTAGTGCACGTGAGCCTAGCTTGCGAAAGCTAGGCCGCCCCCCCCCCTTTTAAATATTTGCCTGGTGGGATTTCCTAGCCTGAACTTGCCCATCAGACGGGCATCAGGATCTTGAAAGGAGCCAGATGTTGAACATCCAAAGTCTCCAGCTCAGGTGTTTTCTTCCAGGTGGCACTGGAGCTCCTCTTCACCGGAGCACCCATGACAGCCCAGGATGCCCTTCTCCATGGACTCATCAGCCGAGTTGTACCCGAGGACCAGCTGGAAAGCGAGACCCTGAAAATCGCCCACAAGATTTGCCAAAGCAGCCGGGCCGTGTTAGCTCTGGGGAAGGCCACATTTTACAAGCAGATGGAACACGATATTAGCACGGCCTATCAGATAGCTTCCCAGGTCATGGTGGACAACCTGGCTATGAAGGACGGACAGGAAGGAATCGAGGCTTTCATCTCTAAACGCAAACCCAACTGGTTCCATTCTTGAAAGAAACATTTCCAAGAAACATCTAGGCCAGTGTTTTTCAACATGAAGATGTGTGGACTTCAACTCCCAGAATCCCCCGGCCAGACAGACAGAGAGAATTCTGGGAGCTGAAGTCCACACATCTTCACGTAGCCATGGTTGAAAAACATTTGATTTAAGATCTCTAAGAGCCTTTTATTTGGTCAATAAAACCAGTTTTGGGTTTCCCAAACCTGCTTTGAATGTCCCAGGACTTTCAGCTTGTTTTACGGAATCCCTTATTGGCCTATGAATATTGGTTTAAAAAGATGGTTATGAATTTAATGGTTACACGTTACTCTATAACAGACTCTGATTGAGGGTGCTAAGCCATTGTTTGCCTAACCACAATGTAATAAATAAACCACCATATCTGAATGTACTAGTATATTAAATCAAAACCAAAGCCTACTGCCACACTCCTCCCAACAGCCGGTAAGATCCCACAGGGTGGGCCTCCTCCAGATGCCGTGAGCCAGACAATGTCGGCTGGCGGCTCCCCGGAGGAGAGCCTTCTCTGTGGCTGCCCCGACCCTTTGGAACGAACTACCCCCAGAAATCCGGACCTCACCCACTCTCATGGCCTTCAGAAAAGCTGTCAAGACCTGGCTATTCCGGCAGGCCTGGGGCTGTTGACCGCATTGTTGAGGTCCAGCCCCGACTGAAATGAATGTATCTGTGTTGTTTTTAACTTGTCTATTTTATTTTTACTTTCTTTTATTTGCTTCCTTTCCCCTCTCTGTAAGCCGCCCGGAGTCCTCCGGGATTGGGCGGCCTATAAATAGATGATAGATAGATAGATAGATAGATAGATAGATAGATAGATAGATAGATAGATAGATAGATAGATAGATAGATATTTTATTTGTATGCCGCCCTTTTATAGCAATAGTAATAGCAATAGCAGTAGACTTATATACCGCTTCATAGGGCTTTCAGCCCTCTCTAAGCGGTTTACAGGGAGTCAGCATATTGCCCCCAACAATAATCCGGGTCCTCATTTTACCCACCTCGGAAGGATGGAAGGCTGAGTCAACCCTGAGCCGGTGAGATTTGAACCGCTGAACTGCTGATCTAGCAGTAGCCTGCAGTGCTGCATTTAACCACTGCGCCACCTCGGCTCCTTTTCCCTGGGGGAACTCAGGGCGGCTCACAGTTCAGGGGGAGGGAGGACAAACCATGTTAAACACATAAAACAATACATCGTTAAAAGCACAACATTCATACAATTCGGGTGGGGTCAATATCTTCAACCCCAGGCCTGTCGGGACAGCCAGGTTTTAAGGGCTGTGCGGAAGGTCTGGAGGGTGGTGAGGGTACGAATCTCCATGGGGAGTTCGTTCCATAGGGTCGGAGCTGCCACCGAGAAGGCTCTCCTCCGCGTGGTGGCCAGTCAGCATTGGCCAGCGGATGGAAGTCGGAAATAGCAATAGCAATAGCAGTAGACTTATATACCGCTTCATAGGGCTTTCAGCCCTCTCTAAGCGGTTTACAGAGAGTCAGCATATTGCCCCCAACAATCTGGGTCCTCATTTTACCCACCTCGGAAGGATGGAAGGCTGAGTCAACCCTGAGCCGGTGAGATTTGAACCGCTGAACTGCTGATCTAGCAGTAGCCTGCAGTGCTGCATTTAACCACTGCGCCACCTTGGCTCTTATTTTCCACCTTGGAAAATTAACCATTAACCATTAACTTGGCCAAACATATATTGGCTTAATTGAATTCCTCCAGTAACTAGGCTTATAAGTTGTGATTTCCTTGGTTTATGACTTCAGATGTCAGGCTGGGGGAAAAAACAGGACCTTTCTTGTGGGTTATGCCAATTGCCTGGGAAATTAGGAGATTCCAGCAGCTCAAATAGGTACAAAGATTTCTTGTAACCTTAAGCTCTCTACAAGAATCTGAGCTACTAACGTTCAAAGCAATTTGATGGTAGATAAACAATTTACAGTGGGCTGGACGTACGATCTCTTGTGGGCGCTCAGGTACTCGTGACTTACGACGTGTTTGACCCTTCACTGGTCACCTCCTACAGCAGGGGCGTCAAACTCGATTTCATTTGAGGGCCGCATCGGGACTGTGTTTGACCTCAGAGGGCTGGGCGGAAGGAGCATGGCCTTGGTGAGCGTGGCACAGGGTTCATGTCGCGGGGCGCCTGTGTTTTGATAGCCCTCTGCCAGCAGAAACGGAGCCCAGGGGTCCCCCGCACCCCATTTTCAGCCCTCCTGCAGCCCCCTGTCAGTGAAAATGGAGCTCGGGGGGGGCTGTGTGTACCACCCTACACCCCATTTTTACTGGTAGAGAGCTACAGGAGGGTAACATTGGGGCAGTCACCAGGAGAAGGTGATATCTAGAAACACTATACTATCAAGCAAATTCAGCCGGAATTTATCCTTTGCATTGATGATTTCTGAATTACCGTATTTTTCGGAGTATAGGACGCACCTTTTCCCCTCAAAAAAGAGGGTGAAAAACTGGGTGCGTCTTATATAATAAATACACCATTTTTGGCCTCCTGAAACCCCAGCCCCCCCCCTGCAAAAATGGACCTGAGGGCTGGGGAGGGCAAAAACAAGCAAAATATGGACCGTTTCCCCCCCCCCCAGCCCCCAGGAGCACTCTACAAGCCTCCCAAAGCCTCTGCATGCCCCCCCTTTTTTGTGCAAATAACGGTACATTTTTGCAAAAAATGGACCGGTTTTTGCTCGTTTTTGCCCCCCCCCCCAGCTCCAGGAGCACTCTAAGAGCCTCCCAAAGCTTTTTATTTTTGCAAAAAATGAGGCGTGCAGAGGGTTTGGGAGGCCTGCAAAGTGCAAAAACTTTTTTTATACATATAAAATTGCCTCTTCAAAATCATGGTGTGTCTTATAGTCTGAAAAATACGATATGTCTCCCAAGCTAGAGGCATCTGGTGTAGAAATATTTCTATATGTATATGGAGAAATGCTGCCCCTTCAAAATGTCCCTGAATGACAATTCCCTACTTCTTTAGCATCCCTTCCTTCTAGATCAGGAGTGTCAAACTCAAGTCTCAAACTTGAACGGGCCCGCAGGGTGCTTAGATCTGGCCTATGGGGCCGCCCTGGAAACAGCGGACTGGCTCGTGGTGCCTTTGCCAGCAAAATCAGAGTTCAGGAGAGCCGCACACGGCCCTCCTGACCTTCGTTTTCGCTGGCAGGGTGCTGCAGAAGCCATCACGCGGCCCTCCGGAGCTGCATTTTTGCTGTCAGAGCCCTGCAAGAGGTCGTTGCAGCTGAAAACAGAGCTCGGGAGGGCCGTGCGCATTCCTCGGCACCCTCGCCATGCCTACCCGGCCCCCTTGAGGTCAAACACAACCCTGATGCGGCCCTTAATGAAATCGAGTTTGACATCCCTGTTCTAGGTGGGTTTGAATATTGTTCAGGAAGTATCGAGCTATTCTAAAGGATGAACACCAGGGGGCGATGTTCACATTCTAAAAACTGCCAGCATCTTTCTTAATTCTCTGCAGCAAGAAGCATTCAGGGTTTTTTTTCCCAGAATCAGGCAGGAGCAAAATAAGGCAGAAGAATTCAGAAATTCATTTTCATTGTCCAGTTTTCAACATCTCTAAACACAATTCATCATTTATTCACCCGCAAACAGGCCCTTCACTAGATCAGAGGCATCTTGAGGAAGTCCAACATTGTCAGGATTTTGCTGTTAATTCAGTTAATTTTCAGTGCATTACTCAAACTCCAAAGTATTCAAACTATGTTATCTGGAGCCCGGGGGGGTTCTATTAGAGGCATCCTGGGGTTGCACAGGACAGTTTTTGCTTACAGGTGATCCTCCACCTGTATCCAACAACTGTAATGTTGGAATCACTGATTCCAACACCAAAGTTGGAACCAGAATCTCAAAGTCATTGAGCAAAATGGCCAATTAAGTAAGATATCACTGCTTCATCCAACGACTGCAATCCCAGCACTTCTGGTTGCGGTTGTTAAAGGGATGGAGTTGGTGGCTGGTGGGGGGCAGCGTCCCTCCACAACAGACCCAGTCTCACGCCACCCCTTAGGAATATTGGAAGAAATGTCCTTCTGGGTTCAGTTCCAAGTGGGGGAAAAGACACTGGAGACCTGGAGGCTGCTTGGAAAGATGGTTTAATGGTGGACAGGAACACGTGGCTTGAGTTCCTGAGCAGAAAAGGGGGATCAGATGCTTCCAGATGTTGGGTGAAGAAGAAAAGAGAGCAAGATGCTGAAAGTTTTCTGGCTTTACACTCTCTGTTTCCTGTTCCTATGTAAGAAATGTATTCTGATTGGTTGTCAGACTCCCATGGGGCCATGCAGGGGCAACTCTCTAGGCTGTGTTTTGAGTCCAAGTTTGGTTGGGTTCCCAGATGCCATGTGGTGAGTTTCTGTAGAAGGCTAATCCTATCTATGTTATGTAGAGTAAACTAGCTTAGGGCCCTAATGGCCCATTGAGAAAGGTGGGGGCTTTTAAGAGTGAGTCTGTTTCCTGCCTAAAAAACATGTTCCTCCATTTCTGATCCAGGGAAATATAATATTCTGCTTTTTCAATATTTCGGAGGATATTTCATTTTTCTAGGAGAGTGGTGGGTGCTAACTTCCTGCAAGGAAAATTAATTCCTAACCTCTACTCTACTGTAAATGAAACTGTAATTTCTTTCCTTTGTACCAGATAAATAAATGAGGATAGGATATTTTCTTAGTCCTTTTGTGCCTTGAATATTAACTTAGGCTTCACTATAAAAATATAAGGAGTAAAAAATGTAATAACATAATGTAAAAATATAAGGAGAATTTAGGCTTCATTATAAAAAGGGGCCTGATGGCTCAGTGGTTAAAGAGGCTGAGCTTGTCAGATGGAAAACTGACAGACCGGGTTCAAGACCTGAGTGCTGTGGGATGGGCGCCCGTTCCTTCCTCCAGCTCCTTCCCACCCAGCAGTTCGAAAGCATCCGAATCATCATCATCTCCATTTAACGATCCCATAATCCCTTGCAGTGTGGAGTCTGGGCAGCTGAATGAAGGTAGCAGAGTGTTTTAATGGCCATATGCCCTTCCTGTCACCAATCCAGAGGTTTGTTCAGCAGATATATTCTCCTTGTGCCCAGAGAGAGAAATATCTGCCTCTACTTAAGATCAACTCACACAAGCATACAAATGCAAGTAGATAAATAGGTACCACTTTGGTGGGAAAATAACAGCGCTCCATCTGCCTTTGATACAGGGATGGGTTCCTGCCAGTTCTAAGCTCTTCTATAGAAGAGGTTCCACAAATCTTCAGTGCCGTTTAGAACCGGTTCCAACTCCCTGATCCCGCCCGTCTACACATCACCAAGATGAAGAGCGAGAGGAGGAATTCTGGGAGTTGAAGTCCACAAGTCTTAAAGCTGTCAAGTTTGAACACCCCTGGGGTTTGTTTTTCTAAAGGGTTAGGGGTACAAGGGTCTTGTAACTTGACAGCTTTAAGACTTGCGTGCTTCAAATGCCAGAGTTTCTGAGCCAACATTTTGGTTGCTAAGCAAGAGCGTTGTTAAGTGAGTTTCACCACATTTTACAAGTCGGCCATGCCCACCCAGTCACATGACTGCCAAGCCACTCCTACTCAGTCACATGGCTGGCAAACCACTCCCACTCAGTCACGTGGCCGGCAAGCAGGAGTGGGTTTCTCGCCCCGTTCCAACCGGTTCGGTTGGAACGGGGCCAGCGGCGTCCTCGTGCACGCGCGCAGTGCACGCATGCATACTAGCATCTGTGCGATGCTCCAGCTGCTCCTGGAGGATCACGCAGGCGCTGTATGCGTCCGCATGCGTGGAAGCGTAGAACTCATCAAAACCGGGTAAGAAACGCGGGCGGGCGGGTGGACCCTTCGGCGTTCTTGGAAGTTACTTACTTCCGGGTTCGCCGACCAAACGGTTCGCGGGGAAAGCCACCCCTGCCGGCAAGCCACTCCCACAAAGCAGGCCACACCTACAGAATAGGTTCTAAAATTTTTTGAAACCCACCACTGCTTTGATATATAATCATGCTAGCCACATGACTACGGAAACATCTTTGGAGGGTGCTGGCTCTCAGGCTTAACAAACTGAGATAAGCACCACACCCTTACAGTCAGACACGAATGGACAGGGAAATCCAAGGTGGCGCAGTGGTTAAATGTAGCACTGCAGGCTACTGCTAGATCAGCAGGTCAGCGGTTCAAATCTCACTGGCTCAGGGTTGACTCAGCCTTCCATCCTTCCGAGGTGGGTAAAATGAGGGCCCAGATTGTTGGGGGCAATATGCTGACTCTCTGTAAACCGCTTAGAGAGGCCTGAAAGGCCTATGAAGCGGTATATAAGTCTACTGCTATTGCTATTGCTATTGCTTTCCCTTTATTAAAAAAAAAAAAAAAAACAGTTCACAAAGCTTTTTCTTTCAAGGCTTCACATTTCGGACTTTACAAAATCGATACCTGAAACTTCTCTTGCAAACTGCCCTTTTGGTAACATTTTTTCACAATTCTCCCATCGATAGGAGGAGAAAGGAACGGATGATTTAAGTTTCTACTACAGTCTTGGGGTGAGGCTACAACGTTGCTGTTGAGTTTGCCGTTTGGTGTGACCCAGATACCTAGTTGGCTTGCAATCCATGCGTTGCACAAATCCAGAAAACCGGTAAACCCAATTTCAGTTAGTGATCACGGGAATTGTTCACTTGCCATGACACACAGCGATACAAAGGGTACTGATTGCTGTTGTGTGAATGACAATATCTAAGGGTGATTATATTAGATGGTTTTCCACAAAAAAAAATGCTAATCTTTTATTCAGATGGGAGGGAGGGGAAAATCTCACATATGTATGTAGGTACGTACCAGGGGTGGGTTTCTCGCCCCGTTCCAACCGGTTCGGTTGGAACGAGGCCGGTGTCGTCCTTGCGCACGCGTGCGGCGCGTGCGTGCACGTGCGTGGTGCACGCATGCGTACTAGCGTCTGTGCAATGCTCCAGCTGCTCCTGGAGGATCGTGCAGGTGCTGTATGCGTCCTGCGCATGCGTGGAAGCGCAGAATTCGTCAAAACCGGGTAAGGAGCGGGCGCGGGTTCGGCGACCAACCGGTTCACAGGGACCGCCGCGAACCAGTTGAAACCCACCCCTGGTACGTACGTACGTATGTACATTCTCTCTCTCTCTCTCACACACACACACACACACACACACACACATATATATCCCATATATAACTCACAATATAGCTATTCACCAAAGCGATTGCATTTACAAAGGGAATAATAGTATCTAATCTCCCCAACCAATTTATACCACAGTTCTTGAGAACTCCAATATGTTAAATGCTTAAAGCATCCAATCTTTAGAAAACAAAGGTGTGTCTAATTGCTTTTTGCACTTAGCAAAACAAATCTTGCCACTGGACTGTTTGCTAGGTAGTAAAAACGAAATCAAACTTTTCAAAGGAGCAGTTTAGAAAAGAAAAACCAAGCATGATCTTTTAATAGAATCATGGGCTTGACGAGGGATGCTTTTTCCATGAAAATGTAAAGGTTTTCCTGTCCAGTCGTGTCCCACTCTAGGGCACGCTGCTCATCTCCATTTATTGGCTGAAGGAGCCTGCATTGTCCAAAGACAATTTCCGTGATTATGTGGCCAGCACGACTATATGCAAAGACACACGGAAAGCTGTTACCTTCCCACTGTAGTGGTACCTATTTATCTACTCGCATTTGCAGGCTTTCGAACTGCTGGGTCGGCAGGAGCTAGAGCAAGGAACGGAAGCTTACCCATTGCGCAGCACTTGGGTCTCAAACCTGGGCTGTTAGCTCTCCATCTGACAAACTCAGCATGTTAAAACACTAAGCCATCATGGCCCTCCGCTTTGCATCTTCGTTTTAATTTTTATTTATTTATTTAGTTTGTCACTCATGTACAAGATAACAGGAAGAAGAATAAACAGATCAGTTTACAGCCTATTGCCGCAATAATCTGGGTCCTTGTTTTACCGACCTTGGAAGGATGGAAGGCTGAATCAACCTTGAACCTGGTGAGAATCGAACTGCTGGCATTCAGCCGAATCAGCCTGCAATACTACATTCTGACCACTGCGCCACCACGGCTCTTATCATCACCGTTGCCTTGCAAGACGCACTTTGCAAATTCTCATGGCTGGCTGGGGAATTCTGGGAGTTGAAATCCGTGCATCTTCAAATTGCTGTGGCTGAGAAACACTGAACCACACCATTGTTTAACGTGTCCCTCCAAGGAGCCTCTTTACAGACTAGCTGGGCAATGTTTGCTAAGCTGGACTATTCTAAGCCTGGATTGTTCTCTGGCTGAAAGTAGGCGCTGTTCCTTTTAGATGAAAACTCCATTTTTTAGAAAACGGGGGTATAAAGATCTTCTTCATTCTGCAGAAAAGATTCGATCAGGAACAAGCGGTGCTTGGCGTTTCTTTCCCGACTGTTTAACACCAGTTCTATCAGAAAAGGCTGGGGCGTCTTTATTCCTTTTGTTAAGAGACAGAATGCAGAAGACGGTGAGGAGGCTTAGAAGTTGGTAAAACAACCTTTATTGTCATTTTTTTTCCCTTGAAGCCACACTGGCACACATTAAAAAATGAAATTGTTTCCTGCTCTCAAAAGTGTACACGTAGATAACACACATACAGATATGCCCTATTTTTCGGAGTATAAGATGCACCTTTTTTCCTCAAAAAAGAGGCTGAAAATCTGGGTGCGTCTTATACACTGAATACAGCATTTTTTGTCTCTCGAAACCCCGTCCCTTCACCAAAATGGCCGTGCATAGCCTTTAGGAGGCTTTCAGAGTGCTCCTGGGGGCTGGGGAGGGGGCAAAATTGAGCAAAAAAAAAGGCCATTTCCTGGGGGCTGGGAAAGGCAGAAATGAGCAAAAAATGGCCGTTTTTTTTTTGCTCAATTTTGCCCCCTCCCCAGCCCCCAGGAGAACTCTATAAGCCTCCTAAAGGCTATCCATGCCCTTTTTGCGGGGGGAAAAGGGCCCGTTTTCATGAAAAAGGGCCGTTTTGGGGAGGTTTGCAGAACGCAAAAACTTTTTTTTAAAATTTGCCTCTTCAAAACCTTGGTGCCTCTTATACTCTGGTGCGTCTTATACTCCAAAAAATATGGTACATACATGTGTAAATACTGACCCCCTGACATAGAAACAGATATATATTTTAATCACTCCATCTTGAATACATAGCAGAAAGAGGAAGCTTGAGAATTCCTAAGGCAGATACTATATGGAACAGAACTGGAAGAATCTGGAAGTTCTTCAGATACCACGAAGGCCCTCCCAGAAGGTAACAAGGAAAACAGGTTGTGAAGAGGATGTGTAGCATCCCAGACAATCCTGCGGACTCTATCAAGCACGGCTTACATGCTACGTCCTCGATAGAAAGAAGTGAACTACCAATAATCTTTTCTGCTGTCCTCACCACTCTCTGCATCGCCTTCCTCTCCAAAGCAGTAATGCTTCCAAGCCGGACAATAATGCAATATGACAGGATGCCATCCCTCTATAGCAGTGATGGTGAACCTTTTCGACACTGAGTGCCCAAACCAGAATGTGCATGCATGCGCATGCATGCGCTGGAGCGCCCGAAACCCAAAGACCAGCTGGACTTCAGGCTGTTTTCAGGCCATTTTCAGGCCATTTTTCAGGCCATCTTTGGGGCTGTTTTCAGGTTGGGGTTTTGGCCATTTTCAGCTCATTTTTTTGCCTGAAAACAGTCTGGAAAAATGGCCTGAAAACAGCCTGAAAAACAGCCCCCAAAAGGCCTGCAAACGGCCCCAAAATATTTTTTAAACCAGAAGAGCAGCTGGTGACGGCACCTGTGCCCACGGAGAGGGCTCTGCATGCCACCTCTGGCACACATGCCATAGGTTTGCCATCATGGCTCTATAGAAAGTGGTAAGGACAGGTGGAGGAAGATGTACTTTTCCCACGTGACGCAGAGCAGAGTCTCTCCTCTCTAGACTTTGCTACAAAACCAGAAAATGGGAGTGCTAAAAACACTGGGGAATCCTGGGAACCAGAAGTCCCCACATCGTGAAGTTGCTGAGGTCGAATGTCTGTGGAGATGGCCAGTCATTCAGGTCATAGTTGCCTCAAAGGTGCCTTTTCAAAAGGCAACTGGACTTTCTTTGGGGGAAGAGGAAAGAAACTGGATTTTTTCCCCCTTCTTCCTCACGTAAAAACAGTCCGCCTGCCCTTTGAAAAAGCATCTTTGAGATTTCTGAGGTTGAGAAACATTGCTGTGGTGAAGATGAGCAAACGGTCAGCAAAATCAGATGCCCTTCATTCTGTCCTTCCGTTAACGGGCATGGCCTTAAAATCAAATGTCGTCCAGCTTTTTGAGCGCCTTCTTCTTCTTGGAATGTTTTCACAACAGTAGCCCGTCCGACTTTCATGTGTTGTGACTTGTAAATCGCCTTGAGGCTCAGCAGTCTAAATTTACATTGTTTCCTGATTCCAGCAATTGGCTCCAATCCAGAGCCTTCAAATCGATCATCCGTGGAGCCTGTAGATCCCGTAACTCGTACATGATCTAGAAAGTCAAACTACGTGTCTTCCTTTCCTCCACTATTTGTCTTGCTTTCCAATTGTCCATCTCCTACTTTGCATGTTCAGATACCTGGTAACCGTAGGTGGAGTTGACATCCATGTGCATATTTTGGTTCAATCTGCAATGTGTGATTTTCTCCAGTGGTGAAATTCAAATTTCTTTACTACCGGTTCTGTGGGTATGACTTGGCAGGTGTGGCAGGGGAAGGATATTGCAAAATCTCCATTCCCTCTTCACTCCTGGGGGA
This sequence comes from Thamnophis elegans, assembly GCF_009769535.1. Taxonomy (NCBI): domain Eukaryota; kingdom Metazoa; phylum Chordata; class Lepidosauria; order Squamata; family Natricidae; genus Thamnophis; species Thamnophis elegans. Next base: position 7,700,293 of record NC_045547.1, read on the forward strand.
AGGATATTGCAAAATCTCTATTTCCTCCTCACTCCTGGGGGAAGGATACTGCAAAATCTCCATTCCCTCCTCACTCCTGGGGGAAGGATACTGCAAAATCTCCATTCCCTCCTGGGAGAAGGATACTGCAAAATTCCCATTCCCTCCTCACCCCTGGGGGAAGGATTTTGCAAAATCTCCATTCCCTCCTGGGGGAAGGATACTGCAAAATCTCCATTCCCTCTTCACTCCTGGGGGAAGAATATTGCAAAATCCCCATTCCCTCCCCACTCCTGGGGGAAGGATACTGCAAAATCTCCATTCCCTATTCACTCCTGGGGGAAGGATATTGCAAAATCTTCATTCCCTCCTCATTCCTGGGGGAAGGATACTGCAAAATCTTCATTCCCTCCTCACTCCTTGGGGAAGGATACTGCAAAATCTCCATTCCCTCCTCACTCCTGGGGGAAGAATATTGCAAAATCTCCATTCCCTCCTCACTCCTGGGGGAAGGATACTGAAACATCTCCATTCCCTCCTCACTCCTGGGGGAAGGATACTGCAAAATCTCCATTCCCTATTCACTCCTGGGGGAAGAATATTGCAAAATCCCCATTCCCTCCTCACTCCTGGGAGAAGGATACTGAAACATCTCCATTCCCTCCTCACTCCTGGGGGAAGGATACTGAAACATCTCAATTCCCTCCTCACTCCTGGGGCAAGGATACTGCAAAATCTTCATTCCCACTCCACTCTGCGGCCAGCCAGAGGTGATATTTGCCAGTTCTCCAAACTACTCAAAATTTCCACTACCGATTCTCCAGAACCTGTCAGAACCTGCTGAATTTCACTCCTGATTGTCTCCCAACTTCTTAAAGAAACCATGATGGTTGGTGGGTGAGTGGAGATTAGATCATCTAGGCAATTAGAAAGCTACCATTCATCCTTCATGGACTCCCATAATCATGGTGGGATTTTGAAGGACATTTCAAGTTAATTTCCATATTGTGTTTATCCATGGATAAAATTGGAACCTTCTCCCTCAATGTTTCTCAACCTTAGCAATTTTAAGAGGTGTGGACTTCAAGCCCTAGAATTCCTCAGCCCGCTTTATTGAAGTCCATCAACATCTTCAAGTTGCCAAGATTGAGAAACAGTGTTGTAAGGTCCTCACCATCTTCTAAACTCTTCTCCACAGTCCTTTGAGTTCTTGATTTGTGTTGACCAAAGCTGGAGCACTGAATTCCATGTTTAAACCAGGAGTGTCCAAAAGTTGTTGGCAACTTTTAAGACTTGTGGACTTCAACTCCCAGAATTTCTCAGCCAGGAGTTGAAGTCCACACTGCTTAAAGTTATTAAGGTTGAGAAACTCTGTCCGGTACATACACCTGGAATTATAATACGAGATCTCTTAATAACAGGATGCTCACTGCTTCACTATTTCCTGAGTTTAAAACTACTGTTGTACTTGATAGTCACAACCTAAAAGCATATTTATCTTGGATTCGTGATCAGTGCTATTAGATTCATGTTACCGCACGAAACCCCAAGAATAGAACGGTCCTTTTAGCAAATCCAACTGAAATAGAAGCTGGGTTATTGTGTTTTATTTTATAGCGGTTTTTCTCAAGCTTGGCCACTAGAAGATGTGTGGACTTAAATTCCCAGAATCCCGCAGCCAGACATGCTAGCAGAGGAATTCTGGGAGCTGAAGTCCCCACATTTTCAAATGGCCAAGCTTAACAGAATAGCAGAGTTGGAAGAGACCTTAGAGGTTTTCTAGTCCAGCCCCCTGTTCCAGCGGGAAACCCTATATCATTTCAGACAAATCGTTTTCCAGTCTCTTCTTTAAAACTTCCAGTATTGGAGCATCCACAACTTCTGGAGGCAAGTCGTTCCACTGATTAATTGTTCTGTCAAGAAATTTCTCCTTATTTCTAAGTTGGATCTCTCCTTGATTACTTTCCATCCATTGCTTCTCGTTCTGCCTTCAGGTGCTTTGGAGAATAAGTTGACCCCCTTCTTCTTTGTGGCAGCCTCTCAAATATTGGAACACTGCTATCATGTCACCCCAGTCCTTCTTTTCATTAAACTACTAAAAAGATAAAGATTCCCCTCGCACATATGTGCTAGTCGTTCCTGACTCTAGGGGGTGGTGCTCGTCTCTGTTTCAAAGCCGAAGAGCCAGCGCTGTCCGAAGATGTCTCTGTGGTCATGTGGCCGGCATCACTAAATGCCGAAGGCGCACGGAACGCTGTTCCCTTCCCACCAAAGGTGGTTCCTATTTTTCTATTTGCATTTTTATGTGCTTTCGAATTGCTAGGTTGGCAGAAGCTGGGACAAATCACGGGAGCTCACGCCATTATGCGGCGCTAGGGATTCAAACCGCTGAACTGCCGACCTTTCTGATCGACTAGCTCAATGTCTTAGCCATTGAGCCACCCTATGTAAATTACTAAATTAATTAAACTACTAGACATATCCAATTTCTGAAACCATTCTTCATATCTTTTATCCTTCAGTTCCCTAATCATCTTAGTTGCTCTTCTAATCATTTTGTTGCTTGAGAAAAACTGCTCTGCATAAGTGTCATTTAAAATCCATGTTTTCAAGAAAGAAGGGGGAAAAAAACCACATTAATTGAAAGCCCATCCACTTTAGGCTCCATTTTGTTTTCTTCTTTGTCCGAATGTACCAGGATGATTTAAAAGTTTTTCCACTTCTTCAAACAATTCCTGGTTGCTAAGACCTGCTTTCAGAAAGAGAGCTGTCTTGGTGTGCTCACTGTAATCCTTTTCAGTTTTCCTCTTAATTAGACCAATCAGGCTGTTTTTATCAAAATAAATAATCCACAAAGAGAGGGGAAAAAAGTCAGATAGAAACCTTAAAAGATAAGGGATCAAACATGTCAGTCAACCATAAATAAACCATCATTTTATGGCAAAAAGTCCACATTCCGTAGATTTCTCCAGTAATTGTGTTTCTCAAACCTAACATTTCAGCAACACTCAATATAATAGAACAGAAATTTTAAATCGGCAACCCTGGGAAAAGGAATGCGCTCTCTCTCGCCATGCTGAAGTCCCTCCGTCAGGATATTTTGCAGGATATTGAGAGCATGGATCTGCGCGTCATTATCATTTCAGGTAGGTTGTTCATTCACAGCCGAAAATGAATGAAGGTGGAATTTGGCAGAGGCGTCTTCTCAATCATTTGCGTCTAACTATCATGGGTTATCCTTTGTTAGGGATGCGGGGACTTCCTGGGCGGGACCTTGCTGATGGTGGCAGCTTAACTGAGCTGCCCCCCGGGTTTCTGGTCGCGTTATCTGCCTAGACATCTGGTAGATACCTCACTCTTCAGGCAAAGAAGAGCGAGAGAGAGATCCAGCTGGTAAGAGCTTTTCCTTTGAAGTTTGCAGCTTTTTTGGCTGCGAAGAGAAGGGGGGCCAGCCGAGGCTGAATCACTCTCTCCGTGCTGGAAATCCCTAGCTGTTTTTATCACGGCTCAAAGTAAGGCACCTCCACTTAGGACAATATTTGAACTATTTATCTGAAATTAATACAAGCAGAGTCCGTATCTGAGAACCTTATCTGCTTTTTTAAAAAAATCCTAGCTTCATTTTCTACAAGAGCTTCCTTCGTATACTTTGGGTTTTTTTTCTTAAAAAATAAGCTCCTAAAATGGCGATTGTGCATTCTCCGTAACAATGCCACATTCCTAATTCTTCTGCAAAGAACAGTGATAAAAAAGATCAAAGGGGAACAGCCGGCCAGCAGTTTCTTACTAATTAGTTTCACTTCTCTGAAGAGTTTACAAGACTTTCTTCTTCGTTAGGGACGCGGTAGCTCAGTGGCTAAGGCGCTGAGCTTGTTCATGAGAAAGGTCAGCAGTTTGGTGGTTCAAATCCCAAAGAAGAAAACAAAATGGAGCCTAAAGTGGATGGGCTTTCAATTGATGTGGTTTTTTCCCCCCTTCTTTCTTGAAAACAAGAATATGGATTTTAAATGACACTTATGCAGAGCAGTTTTCCTCGAGCAACAAAATGATTAGAAGAGCAACAAAGATGATTAGGGAACTGAAGGATAAAAGATATGAAGAATGGTTTCAGAAATTGGGTATGTCTAGTAGTTTAATTAATTTAGTAGTTTACATAGGGTGGCTCAGTGGCTAAGACGTTGAGCTTGTCGATCAGAAAGGTTGGCAGTCCAGCGGGTTGAATCCCTAGCGCCGCGTAACAGAGTGAGCTACTTGTCCCAGCTTCTGCCAATCTAGGAGCACCAAGGACCCCACAATCCAACCATGATGGCTTGTGAATCATGTTTCAGCGTGTCATGCAAACGGAATACTGGTCTATTTTTCTATAGGACATGGTCAAGCATGTTCTAGTTCAGTGTGTGTTGTGTGAGCTAGGTCTTTGTGGCATCCTGTGCAAATATCTCCTCCTCCTTTTTCCAAACTTCCCTGAAGCTGAAGGTCCTGTGTTCTCCTCTGGGCATGACTTGAAGGAACTGACTCCAAAGGAAGACACAAAACAGCACATGGACATCTTCCAAACCTGTTCAGAGGTGAGTTTCCACGTTGATTTGGTGCCAAAATGTTAACTTTAAATCAAGGGTGTTCAAACTTGGCGCAGTGGTTAAATGCAGCACTGCAGGCTACTTCAGCTGACTGCAGTTCTGCAGTTCGGCTGTTCAAATGTCACCGGCTCAGGGTTGACTCAGCCTTCCATCCTTCTGAGGTGGGTAAAATGAGGACCCGGATTGTTGTTGGGGACAATATGCTGACTCTGTAAACCGCTTAGAGAGGGCTGAAAGCCCTATGAAGCGGTATATAAGTCTAACTGCTATTGCTATTGCTAACTTTAAGACTTGTGGATTTCCACTCTCAGAATTTGAAGCCCACAACTCCAAGACCCCTGATGTATCACTGCACGCAACAGCATGACCCTTGAACACACTTTTTATACAAGAAGGACTTATTTTTCGGAGTATAAGACACACCAAGATTTTGAAGAGACAATTTTTTAAAAAAAAATTGCACTCTGCAGACCTACAAAAAACGGGCCGTTTTTTGCAAAAAAAGGGGCCGTTTTTTTTAAAGGGTATGAATAGCCTTTAAGAGGCTTGTAGAGTGCTCTTGGGGGGCACAAAAACGAGCAAAAAATGGCCTACTTTTCTCTTTTTTCTGCCCTCCCCAGCCCCCAGGAGCACTCTGTAAGCCTCCTAAAGGCTATGACCGGCCATTTTTGTGAGGGGGGACGAGGTTTCAGGAGGCAAAAAAAATGCTGTATTCAGTGTATAAGATGCACTCAGATTATCAGCCTCTTTTTTGAGGGAAAAAGGTCTGTCTTATACTCCGAAAAATACGGTAATATTAATCTAAATACTGACATCATAAAGGACTAATTAGCCAAATCTGTCCATTTCCCCCCATTTTCTTTTAAGGTTTATTGGGTTTTTATTTTAAACATATATTAACATCAATATATGAGCAGCCTCTAGTTGAAAAATGGTTCATGTTAATACAAATAACAACAATCAATTGTTACATTAATCAAACTTATATAATCCTAATATTAATGAACAGTGTCCCTGAAAATAAGACAGGGTCTTATTTTCTTTTGACCCCTGAAATATGGCCTTGGCTTTATTATTGGGGGAGGGGGCTTATTATTTTGGAGCCAGGCTCTTTGAGAGCCCGCTCACAAGAGAGCAGCCACCCAGCAACCCCCCGTCCGGCCTGGCAGAGTGCGACTCACCGACCCAGCGGTATCCCAAAGACACCAAGCTGTGCGAGCGGCGGAGGGGGGGAGGAGGGATTGGCGCTCAGGCAGCTTGGTGCCTTTGGGATACCGCTGGGTCAGTGAGTCGCACTCTGCCAGGCCGGAGGGGGGTTGCACAAGTGCCTGTCCATCTGTCCCCTCGCCCCGCTAGCGCACCTCACAGTCCTCACCACAACCTGGCCCAGCTCTCCCTGCATGGCCAGGGCCAGGGCTGCCACCGCTGCCCTCCCAACACTGAGGATGGCTTATTCCGAGAGGCCAGTCTTCCAGGAGCTGGGGCAGAGAGTTTTCCAGCAGCCGGGCCACAACCATAGAACGGGAAGCGCGCACCCAAAGCGGCCACTGCCAGGAGGCTCCGAGCTGCCCGAAGGCACAAACAATTAAGAAAACAGAGTCTACTCGGGAGTAAGGCTGGGAGATGATTGGCCCCTCCCATAAGACATAAAAGAGGAGCGAACAGGACGTGAGTCTTTTCAGGAAGCAATTAGTTCATCTGGTCAGTTCAAGCTTTGAGAAGTCCTGTTTGACTCTGTGTTAAGTTTGGCCTTGCTCTGCATTTGGCAATTAGGTCTCTGGCTGCCTTCCAAGGGAGATAAGGTGGGTGTTTATCAACATTCCCCTGAAAGACTGTGGCAACTCAAGCAGACGTCTGTCGGAATCTTCACAGGCTGTTTGTGAAGCCTTGCGGGCTCTGAATGACCATAATTCACAGCCGTATAAATAAAAGAGGGGTTTTGGGACTAAGATTGTGATTTATGCTTTCTCAGGAAGCCTAGGTCAGAACACTGTATTCCAGATGTGATCTAACCAGGGGTGGGTTCCTGCCAGTTCTAACCTCTTCTATAGAAGAGGTTCCACAAATCTACAGTGCCATTTAGAACCGGTTCCAGCTCCCTCCCCCCCCCGCCCGTCCACACATCATCAAGATGAAGAACGAGAGGAGGAATTCTGGGAGTTGAAGTCCACAAGTCTTAAAGCTGTCAAGTTTGAACACCCCTGGGGTTTTTTTTCTAAAGGGTTAGGAGTTCAAGGGTCTTGTAACTTGACAGCTTTAAGACTTGCGTGCTTCAAATGCCAGAGTTTCTGAGCCAACATTTTGGTTGCTAAGCAAGAGCGTTGTTAAGTGAGTTTCAGCACATTTTACAAGTTGGCCATGCCCACCCAGTCACATGACTGCCAAGCCATGCCCACTCGGTCACGTGGCTGGCAAGCCACTCTCACCCGGTCACATGGCTGGCAAGCCACTCCCACAAAGCAGGCCACACCTACAGAAGAGGTTCTAAAAAAATTGGAAACCCACCACTGGATCTAACATCGGGTAAAGTGGAACTATCATTTCTTCTGATCTCCACGCATGTTTTCTTTCTTTTTAAACCACTTCCTGACAGGTCATGACCTTGCTTCCAAAGCTACCCGTGCCCGTGATTGCCAAAGTAAATGGCCTCGCCACAGCCGCCGGTTGCCAGCTGGTGGCCAGCTGTGACATTGCCGTGGCCAGCGAGAAGTCCAAGTTCGCCACGCCTGGAGTGAACGTGGGCCTCTTCTGTTCGACGCCCGCAGTAGCCATTGGAAGATCCCTGCCTAAAAAGGTAGACCTTACCCACCAGTGGTCCGTGGTCCTTGGTGGGCCCTTCTCTTTTGCTCCCATGTCCATCGCTTGAATGGGGTCAACAGTTCTGCAAGGATAAAGCCAACCGATTTCACATGGGCAAAATTGAGCTGTGGAACTTCTGGCCACAAGGTGGCCGTGGCTGGCCACCACAGTTGATTTGAAAAAGGAGCGACGGCATGCAGACATTGCTTGGCTTACAATCCCAATCGAGTACAAAATCTCCTTTGCTAAGCACGACGTTAAATGAGTTTCACCCCACTTGATGACCTTCCTTTGCCCCTCATTACAAATTAGCTAAGGTTAAATGAGCCACGGTGGCACAGTGGTTAGGGTGCAGTAGTGCAGGCAACTTCTGCTGCCTGCAAGTCAGTTTGATTCTGACCGGCTCAAGGTTGACTCAGCCTTCCATCCTTCCCAGGTCAGTAAAATGAGGAGCCAGATTGTTGGGGACAAGAGGCTGACTCTGTAAACCGCTTAGAGAGGTCTGTAAAGCAGTGTGTAAGTCTAAGTCTATTGCTAAGTGGGAGGGAGGGAGGGAGGGAGGGAGGGAGGGAGGGAAGGAAGGAAGGAAGGAAGGAAGGAAGGAAGGAAGGAAGGAAGGAAGGAAGGAAGGAAGGAAGGAAGGAAGGAAGGAAGATCTCTGATGGTGCTGTAGTTAGAATGCAGTTCTGCAGGCTCCCTCTGCTGACTGTTGGCTGCCTGCAAGTTCGGCAGTTCGATTCTGACTGGCTCAAGGTTGAGTCATCCTTCCAAGGTTAGTAAAAAGAGGATTGTTGGGGGCAATAGACTGACACTGTAAGCCGCTTAGAGAGGGCTGTAAAGCACTGTGGAGTGATACAGTATATAAGTCTAAGTGCTATTGCTATTGCTATAAGCTATGAGTTGCCACCTAATTCCAAAATCAAAGGAAAGGTCCTACCAGCATCTCCTTAAAGCCAGGCGTTTGCTTCTGAAAGCAGAGGTAGCTGGACAGGGGTGGGTTTCAAAAATTGTTCAAACCTACTCTGTGGGCGTGGCCTCCTTTGTGGGAGTGGCTTGCTACCCATGTGACTGGATGGGAGTGGCTTGCTAATGCCGCCGCCGCTACTGCCGCCCCCACCCCCCTTCGGCCGCGTAGTGCACGCGAGCCCTCGTGAAAGCTAGGCCGCCGCCCCCCAACTTCAGCCGCTACCGCCGCCGCTAATGCCGCCGCCGCTAACGCTGCCACCAACGCCGCCGCCCCCCCCCCAGCTTCGGCCGCGTAGTGCACGTGAGCCTAGCTTGCGAAAGCTAGGCCGCCCCCCCCCCTTTTAAATATTTGCCTGGTGGGATTTCCTAGCCTGAACTTGCCCATCAGACGGGCATCAGGATCTTGAAAGGAGCCAGATGTTGAACATCCAAAGTCTCCAGCTCAGGTGTTTTCTTCCAGGTGGCACTGGAGCTCCTCTTCACCGGAGCACCCATGACAGCCCAGGATGCCCTTCTCCATGGACTCATCAGCCGAGTTGTACCCGAGGACCAGCTGGAAAGCGAGACCCTGAAAATCGCCCACAAGATTTGCCAAAGCAGCCGGGCCGTGTTAGCTCTGGGGAAGGCCACATTTTACAAGCAGATGGAACACGATATTAGCACGGCCTATCAGATAGCTTCCCAGGTCATGGTGGACAACCTGGCTATGAAGGACGGACAGGAAGGAATCGAGGCTTTCATCTCTAAACGCAAACCCAACTGGTTCCATTCTTGAAAGAAACATTTCCAAGAAACATCTAGGCCAGTGTTTTTCAACATGAAGATGTGTGGACTTCAACTCCCAGAATCCCCCGGCCAGACAGACAGAGAGAATTCTGGGAGCTGAAGTCCACACATCTTCACGTAGCCATGGTTGAAAAACATTTGATTTAAGATCTCTAAGAGCCTTTTATTTGGTCAATAAAACCAGTTTTGGGTTTCCCAAACCTGCTTTGAATGTCCCAGGACTTTCAGCTTGTTTTACGGAATCCCTTATTGGCCTATGAATATTGGTTTAAAAAGATGGTTATGAATTTAATGGTTACACGTTACTCTATAACAGACTCTGATTGAGGGTGCTAAGCCATTGTTTGCCTAACCACAATGTAATAAATAAACCACCATATCTGAATGTACTAGTATATTAAATCAAAACCAAAGCCTACTGCCACACTCCTCCCAACAGCCGGTAAGATCCCACAGGGTGGGCCTCCTCCAGATGCCGTGAGCCAGACAATGTCGGCTGGCGGCTCCCCGGAGGAGAGCCTTCTCTGTGGCTGCCCCGACCCTTTGGAACGAACTACCCCCAGAAATCCGGACCTCACCCACTCTCATGGCCTTCAGAAAAGCTGTCAAGACCTGGCTATTCCGGCAGGCCTGGGGCTGTTGACCGCATTGTTGAGGTCCAGCCCCGACTGAAATGAATGTATCTGTGTTGTTTTTAACTTGTCTATTTTATTTTTACTTTCTTTTATTTGCTTCCTTTCCCCTCTCTGTAAGCCGCCCGGAGTCCTCCGGGATTGGGCGGCCTATAAATAGATGATAGATAGATAGATAGATAGATAGATAGATAGATAGATAGATAGATAGATAGATAGATAGATAGATATTTTATTTGTATGCCGCCCTTTTATAGCAATAGTAATAGCAATAGCAGTAGACTTATATACCGCTTCATAGGGCTTTCAGCCCTCTCTAAGCGGTTTACAGGGAGTCAGCATATTGCCCCCAACAATAATCCGGGTCCTCATTTTACCCACCTCGGAAGGATGGAAGGCTGAGTCAACCCTGAGCCGGTGAGATTTGAACCGCTGAACTGCTGATCTAGCAGTAGCCTGCAGTGCTGCATTTAACCACTGCGCCACCTCGGCTCCTTTTCCCTGGGGGAACTCAGGGCGGCTCACAGTTCAGGGGGAGGGAGGACAAACCATGTTAAACACATAAAACAATACATCGTTAAAAGCACAACATTCATACAATTCGGGTGGGGTCAATATCTTCAACCCCAGGCCTGTCGGGACAGCCAGGTTTTAAGGGCTGTGCGGAAGGTCTGGAGGGTGGTGAGGGTACGAATCTCCATGGGGAGTTCGTTCCATAGGGTCGGAGCTGCCACCGAGAAGGCTCTCCTCCGCGTGGTGGCCAGTCAGCATTGGCCAGCGGATGGAAGTCGGAAATAGCAATAGCAATAGCAGTAGACTTATATACCGCTTCATAGGGCTTTCAGCCCTCTCTAAGCGGTTTACAGAGAGTCAGCATATTGCCCCCAACAATCTGGGTCCTCATTTTACCCACCTCGGAAGGATGGAAGGCTGAGTCAACCCTGAGCCGGTGAGATTTGAACCGCTGAACTGCTGATCTAGCAGTAGCCTGCAGTGCTGCATTTAACCACTGCGCCACCTTGGCTCTTATTTTCCACCTTGGAAAATTAACCATTAACCATTAACTTGGCCAAACATATATTGGCTTAATTGAATTCCTCCAGTAACTAGGCTTATAAGTTGTGATTTCCTTGGTTTATGACTTCAGATGTCAGGCTGGGGGAAAAAAACAGGACCTTTCTTGTGGGTTATGCCAATTGCCTGGGAAATTAGGAGATTCCAGCAGCTCAAATAGGTACAAAGATTTCTTGTAACCTTAAGCTCTCTACAAGAATCTGAGCTACTAACGTTCAAAGCAATTTGATGGTAGATAAACAATTTACAGTGGGCTGGACGTACGATCTCTTGTGGGCGCTCAGGTACTCGTGACTTACGACGTGTTTGACCCTTCACTGGTCACCTCCTACAGCAGGGGCGTCAAACTCGATTTCATTTGAGGGCCGCATCGGGACTGTGTTTGACCTCAGAGGGCTGGGCGGAAGGAGCATGGCCTTGGTGAGCGTGGCACAGGGTTCATGTCGCGGGGCGCCTGTGTTTTGATAGCCCTCTGCCAGCAGAAACGGAGCCCAGGGGTCCCCCGCACCCCATTTTCAGCCCTCCTGCAGCCCCCTGTCAGTGAAAATGGAGCTCGGGGGGGGCTGTGTGTACCACCCTACACCCCATTTTTACTGGTAGAGAGCTACAGGAGGGTAACATTGGGGCAGTCACCAGGAGAAGGTGATATCTAGAAACACTATACTATCAAGCAAATTCAGCCGGAATTTATCCTTTGCATTGATGATTTCTGAATTACCGTATTTTTCGGAGTATAGGACGCACCTTTTCCCCTCAAAAAAGAGGGTGAAAAACTGGGTGCGTCTTATATAATAAATACACCATTTTGGCCTCCTGAAACCCCAGCCCCCCCCCTGCAAAAATGGACCTGAGGGCTGGGGAGGGCAAAAACAAGCAAAATATGGACCGTTTCCCCCCCCCCAGCCCCCAGGAGCACTCTACAAGCCTCCCAAAGCCTCTGCATGCCCCCCCTTTTTTGTGCAAATAACGGTACATTTTTGCAAAAAATGGACCGGTTTTTGCTCGTTTTTGCCCCCCCCCCCAGCTCCAGGAGCACTCTAAGAGCCTCCCAAAGCTTTTTATTTTTGCAAAAAATGAGGCGTGCAGAGGGTTTGGGAGGCCTGCAAAGTGCAAAAAACTTTTTTATACATATAAAATTGCCTCTTCAAAATCATGGTGTGTCTTATAGTCTGAAAAATACGATATGTCTCCCAAGCTAGAGGCATCTGGTGTAGAAATATTTCTATATGTATATGGAGAAATGCTGCCCCTTCAAAATGTCCCTGAATGACAATTCCCTACTTCTTTAGCATCCCTTCCTTCTAGATCAGGAGTGTCAAACTCAAGTCTCAAACTTGAACGGGCCCGCAGGGTGCTTAGATCTGGCCTATGGGGCCGCCCTGGAAACAGCGGACTGGCTCGTGGTGCCTTTGCCAGCAAAATCAGAGTTCAGGAGAGCCGCACACGGCCCTCCTGACCTTCGTTTTCGCTGGCAGGGTGCTGCAGAAGCCATCACGCGGCCCTCCGGAGCTGCATTTTTGCTGTCAGAGCCCTGCAAGAGGTCGTTGCAGCTGAAAACAGAGCTCGGGAGGGCCGTGCGCATTCCTCGGCACCCTCGCCATGCCTACCCGGCCCCCTTGAGGTCAAACACAACCCTGATGCGGCCCTTAATGAAATCGAGTTTGACATCCCTGTTCTAGGTGGGTTTGAATATTGTTCAGGAAGTATCGAGCTATTCTAAAGGATGAACACCAGGGGGCGATGTTCACATTCTAAAAACTGCCAGCATCTTTCTTAATTCTCTGCAGCAAGAAGCATTCAGGGTTTTTTTTCCCAGAATCAGGCAGGAGCAAAATAAGGCAGAAGAATTCAGAAATTCATTTTCATTGTCCAGTTTTCAACATCTCTAAACACAATTCATCATTTATTCACCCGCAAACAGGCCCTTCACTAGATCAGAGGCATCTTGAGGAAGTCCAACATTGTCAGGATTTTGCTGTTAATTCAGTTAATTTTCAGTGCATTACTCAAACTCCAAAGTATTCAAACTATGTTATCTGGAGCCCGGGGGGGTTCTATTAGAGGCATCCTGGGGTTGCACAGGACAGTTTTTGCTTACAGGTGATCCTCCACCTGTATCCAACAACTGTAATGTTGGAATCACTGATTCCAACACCAAAGTTGGAACCAGAATCTCAAAGTCATTGAGCAAAATGGCCAATTAAGTAAGATATCACTGCTTCATCCAACGACTGCAATCCCAGCACTTCTGGTTGCGGTTGTTAAAGGGATGGAGTTGGTGGCTGGTGGGGGGCAGCGTCCCTCCACAACAGACCCAGTCTCACGCCACCCCTTAGGAATATTGGAAGAAATGTCCTTCTGGGTTCAGTTCCAAGTGGGGGAAAAGACACTGGAGACCTGGAGGCTGCTTGGAAAGATGGTTTAATGGTGGACAGGAACACGTGGCTTGAGTTCCTGAGCAGAAAAGGGGGATCAGATGCTTCCAGATGTTGGGTGAAGAAGAAAAGAGAGCAAGATGCTGAAAGTTTTCTGGCTTTACACTCTCTGTTTCCTGTTCCTATGTAAGAAATGTATTCTGATTGGTTGTCAGACTCCCATGGGGCCATGCAGGGGCAACTCTCTAGGCTGTGTTTTGAGTCCAAGTTTGGTTGGGTTCCCAGATGCCATGTGGTGAGTTTCTGTAGAAGGCTAATCCTATCTATGTTATGTAGAGTAAACTAGCTTAGGGCCCTAATGGCCCATTGAGAAAGGTGGGGGCTTTTAAGAGTGAGTCTGTTTCCTGCCTAAAAAACATGTTCCTCCATTTCTGATCCAGGGAAATATAATATTCTGCTTTTTCAATATTTCGGAGGATATTTCATTTTTCTAGGAGAGTGGTGGGTGCTAACTTCCTGCAAGGAAAATTAATTCCTAACCTCTACTCTACTGTAAATGAAACTGTAATTTCTTTCCTTTGTACCAGATAAATAAATGAGGATAGGATATTTTCTTAGTCCTTTTGTGCCTTGAATATTAACTTAGGCTTCACTATAAAAATATAAGGAGTAAAAAATGTAATAACATAATGTAAAAATATAAGGAGAATTTAGGCTTCATTATAAAAAGGGGCCTGATGGCTCAGTGGTTAAAGAGGCTGAGCTTGTCAGATGGAAAACTGACAGACCGGGTTCAAGACCTGAGTGCTGTGGGATGGGCGCCCGTTCCTTCCTCCAGCTCCTTCCCACCCAGCAGTTCGAAAGCATCCGAATCATCATCATCTCCATTTAACGATCCCATAATCCCTTGCAGTGTGGAGTCTGGGCAGCTGAATGAAGGTAGCAGAGTGTTTTAATGGCCATATGCCCTTCCTGTCACCAATCCAGAGGTTTGTTCAGCAGATATATTCTCCTTGTGCCCAGAGAGAGAAATATCTGCCTCTACTTAAGATCAACTCACACAAGCATACAAATGCAAGTAGATAAATAGGTACCACTTTGGTGGGAAAATAACAGCGCTCCATCTGCCTTTGATACAGGGATGGGTTCCTGCCAGTTCTAAGCTCTTCTATAGAAGAGGTTCCACAAATCTTCAGTGCCGTTTAGAACCGGTTCCAACTCCCTGATCCCGCCCGTCTACACATCACCAAGATGAAGAGCGAGAGGAGGAATTCTGGGAGTTGAAGTCCACAAGTCTTAAAGCTGTCAAGTTTGAACACCCCTGGGGTTTGTTTTTCTAAAGGGTTAGGGGTACAAGGGTCTTGTAACTTGACAGCTTTAAGACTTGCGTGCTTCAAATGCCAGAGTTTCTGAGCCAACATTTTGGTTGCTAAGCAAGAGCGTTGTTAAGTGAGTTTCACCACATTTACAAGTCGGCCATGCCCACCCAGTCACATGACTGCCAAGCCACTCCTACTCAGTCACATGGCTGGCAAACCACTCCCACTCAGTCACGTGGCCGGCAAGCAGGAGTGGGTTTCTCGCCCCGTTCCAACCGGTTCGGTTGGAACGGGGCCAGCGGCGTCCTCGTGCACGCGCGCAGTGCACGCATGCATACTAGCATCTGTGCGATGCTCCAGCTGCTCCTGGAGGATCACGCAGGCGCTGTATGCGTCCGCATGCGTGGAAGCGTAGAACTCATCAAAACCGGGTAAGAAACGCGGGCGGGCGGGTGGACCCTTCGGCGTTCTTGGAAGTTACTTACTTCCGGGTTCGCCGACCAAACGGTTCGCGGGGAAAGCCACCCCTGCCGGCAAGCCACTCCCACAAAGCAGGCCACACCTACAGAATAGGTTCTAAAATTTTTTGAAACCCACCACTGCTTTGATATATAATCATGCTAGCCACATGACTACGGAAACATCTTTGGAGGGTGCTGGCTCTCAGGCTTAACAAACTGAGATAAGCACCACACCCTTACAGTCAGACACGAATGGACAGGGAAATCCAAGGTGGCGCAGTGGTTAAATGTAGCACTGCAGGCTACTGCTAGATCAGCAGGTCAGCGGTTCAAATCTCACTGGCTCAGGGTTGACTCAGCCTTCCATCCTTCCGAGGTGGGTAAAATGAGGGCCCAGATTGTTGGGGGCAATATGCTGACTCTCTGTAAACCGCTTAGAGAGGCCTGAAAGGCCTATGAAGCGGTATATAAGTCTACTGCTATTGCTATTGCTATTGCTTTCCCTTTATTAAAAAAAAAAAAAAAAAACAGTTCACAAAGCTTTTTCTTTCAAGGCTTCACATTTCGGACTTTACAAAATCGATACCTGAAACTTCTCTTGCAAACTGCCCTTTTGGTAACATTTTTTCACAATTCTCCCATCGATAGGAGGAGAAAGGAACGGATGATTTAAGTTTCTACTACAGTCTTGGGGTGAGGCTACAACGTTGCTGTTGAGTTTGCCGTTTGGTGTGACCCAGATACCTAGTTGGCTTGCAATCCATGCGTTGCACAAATCCAGAAAACCGGTAAACCCAATTTCAGTTAGTGATCACGGGAATTGTTCACTTGCCATGACACACAGCGATACAAAGGGTACTGATTGCTGTTGTGTGAATGACAATATCTAAGGGTGATTATATTAGATGGTTTTCCACAAAAAAAAATGCTAATCTTTTATTCAGATGGGAGGGAGGGGAAAATCTCACATATGTATGTAGGTACGTACCAGGGGTGGGTTTCTCGCCCCGTTCCAACCGGTTCGGTTGGAACGAGGCCGGTGTCGTCCTTGCGCACGCGTGCGGCGCGTGCGTGCACGTGCGTGGTGCACGCATGCGTACTAGCGTCTGTGCAATGCTCCAGCTGCTCCTGGAGGATCGTGCAGGTGCTGTATGCGTCCTGCGCATGCGTGGAAGCGCAGAATTCGTCAAAACCGGGTAAGGAGCGGGCGCGGGTTCGGCGACCAACCGGTTCACAGGGACCGCCGCGAACCAGTTGAAACCCACCCCTGGTACGTACGTACGTATGTACATTCTCTCTCTCTCTCTCTCACACACACACACACACACACACACACATATATATCCCATATATAACTCACAATATAGCTATTCACCAAAGCGATTGCATTTACAAAGGGAATAATAGTATCTAATCTCCCCAACCAATTTATACCACAGTTCTTGAGAACTCCAATATGTTAAATGCTTAAAGCATCCAATCTTTAGAAAACAAAGGTGTGTCTAATTGCTTTTTGCACTTAGCAAAACAAATCTTGCCACTGGACTGTTTGCTAGGTAGTAAAAACGAAATCAAACTTTTCAAAGGAGCAGTTTAGAAAAGAAAAACCAAGCATGATCTTTTAATAGAATCATGGGCTTGACGAGGGATGCTTTTTCCATGAAAATGTAAAGGTTTTCCTGTCCAGTCGTGTCCCACTCTAGGGCACGCTGCTCATCTCCATTTATTGGCTGAAGGAGCCTGCATTGTCCAAAGACAATTTCCGTGATTATGTGGCCAGCACGACTATATGCAAAGACACACGGAAAGCTGTTACCTTCCCACTGTAGTGGTACCTATTTATCTACTCGCATTTGCAGGCTTTCGAACTGCTGGGTCGGCAGGAGCTAGAGCAAGGAACGGAAGCTTACCCATTGCGCAGCACTTGGGTCTCAAACCTGGGCTGTTAGCTCTCCATCTGACAAACTCAGCATGTTAAAACACTAAGCCATCATGGCCCTCCGCTTTGCATCTTCGTTTTAATTTTTATTTATTTATTTAGTTTGTCACTCATGTACAAGATAACAGGAAGAAGAATAAACAGATCAGTTTACAGCCTATTGCCGCAATAATCTGGGTCCTTGTTTTACCGACCTTGGAAGGATGGAAGGCTGAATCAACCTTGAACCTGGTGAGAATCGAACTGCTGGCATTCAGCCGAATCAGCCTGCAATACTACATTCTGACCACTGCGCCACCACGGCTCTTATCATCACCGTTGCCTTGCAAGACGCACTTTGCAAATTCTCATGGCTGGCTGGGGAATTCTGGGAGTTGAAATCCGTGCATCTTCAAATTGCTGTGGCTGAGAAACACTGAACCACACCATTGTTTAACGTGTCCCTCCAAGGAGCCTCTTTACAGACTAGCTGGGCAATGTTTGCTAAGCTGGACTATTCTAAGCCTGGATTGTTCTCTGGCTGAAAGTAGGCGCTGTTCCTTTTAGATGAAAACTCCATTTTTTAGAAAACGGGGGTATAAAGATCTTCTTCATTCTGCAGAAAAGATTCGATCAGGAACAAGCGGTGCTTGGCGTTTCTTTCCCGACTGTTTAACACCAGTTCTATCAGAAAAGGCTGGGGCGTCTTTATTCCTTTTGTTAAGAGACAGAATGCAGAAGACGGTGAGGAGGCTTAGAAGTTGGTAAAACAACCTTTATTGTCATTTTTTTTCCCTTGAAGCCACACTGGCACACATTAAAAAATGAAATTGTTTCCTGCTCTCAAAAGTGTACACGTAGATAACACACATACAGATATGCTACATACCCTATTTTTCGGAGTATAAGATGCACCTTTTTTCCTCAAAAAAGAGGCTGAAAATCTGGGTGCGTCTTATACACTGAATACAGCATTTTTTGTCTCTCGAAACCCCGTCCCTTCACCAAAATGGCCGTGCATAGCCTTTAGGAGGCTTTCAGAGTGCTCCTGGGGGCTGGGGAGGGGGCAAAATTGAGCAAAAAAAAAGGCCATTTCCTGGGGGCTGGGAAAGGCAGAAATGAGCAAAAAATGGCCGTTTTTTTTTTGCTCAATTTTGCCCCCTCCCCAGCCCCCAGGAGAACTCTATAAGCCTCCTAAAGGCTATCCATGCCCTTTTTGCGGGGGGAAAAGGGCCCGTTTTCATGAAAAAGGGCCGTTTTGGGGAGGTTTGCAGAACGCAAAAACTTTTTTTAAAATTTGCCTCTTCAAAACCTTGGTGCCTCTTATACTCTGGTGCGTCTTATACTCCAAAAAATATGGTACATACATGTGTAAATACTGACCCCCTGACATAGAAACAGATATATATTTTAATCACTCCATCTTGAATACATAGCAGAAAGAGGAAGCTTGAGAATTCCTAAGGCAGATACTATATGGAACAGAACTGGAAGAATCTGGAAGTTCTTCAGATACCACGAAGGCCCTCCCAGAAGGTAACAAGGAAAACAGGTTGTGAAGAGGATGTGTAGCATCCCAGACAATCCTGCGGACTCTATCAAGCACGGCTTACATGCTACGTCCTCGATAGAAAGAAGTGAACTACCAATAATCTTTTCTGCTGTCCTCACCACTCTCTGCATCGCCTTCCTCTCCAAAGCAGTAATGCTTCCAAGCCGGACAATAATGCAATATGACAGGATGCCATCCCTCTATAGCAGTGATGGTGAACCTTTTCGACACTGAGTGCCCAAACCAGAATGTGCATGCATGCGCATGCATGCGCTGGAGCGCCCGAAACCCAAAGACCAGCTGGACTTCAGGCTGTTTTCAGGCCATTTTCAGGCCATTTTTCAGGCCATCTTTGGGGCTGTTTTCAGGTTGGGGTTTTGGCCATTTTCAGCTCATTTTTTTGCCTGAAAACAGTCTGGAAAAATGGCCTGAAAACAGCCTGAAAAACAGCCCCCAAAAGGCCTGCAAACGGCCCCAAAATATTTTTTAAACCAGAAGAGCAGCTGGTGACGGCACCTGTGCCCACGGAGAGGGCTCTGCATGCCACCTCTGGCACACATGCCATAGGTTTGCCATCATGGCTCTATAGAAAGTGGTAAGGACAGGTGGAGGAAGATGTACTTTTCCCACGTGACGCAGAGCAGAGTCTCTCCTCTCTAGACTTTGCTACAAAACCAGAAAATGGGAGTGCTAAAAACACTGGGGAATCCTGGGAACCAGAAGTCCCCACATCGTGAAGTTGCTGAGGTCGAATGTCTGTGGAGATGGCCAGTCATTCAGGTCATAGTTGCCTCAAAGGTGCCTTTTCAAAAGGCAACTGGACTTTCTTTGGGGGAAGAGGAAAGAAACTGGATTTTTTCCCCCTTCTTCCTCACGTAAAAACAGTCCGCCTGCCCTTTGAAAAAGCATCTTTGAGATTTCTGAGGTTGAGAAACATTGCTGTGGTGAAGATGAGCAAACGGTCAGCAAAATCAGATGCCCTTCATTCTGTCCTTCCGTTAACGGGCATGGCCTTAAAATCAAATGTCGTCCAGCTTTTTGAGCGCCTTCTTCTTCTTGGAATGTTTTCACAACAGTAGCCCGTCCGACTTTCATGTGTTGTGACTTGTAAATCGCCTTGAGGCTCAGCAGTCTAAATTTACATTGTTTCCTGATTCCAGCAATTGGCTCCAATCCAGAGCCTTCAAATCGATCATCCGTGGAGCCTGTAGATCCCGTAACTCGTACATGATCTAGAAAGTCAAACTACGTGTCTTCCTTTCCTCCACTATTTGTCTTGCTTTCCAATTGTCCATCTCCTACTTTGCATGTTCAGATACCTGGTAACCGTAGGTGGAGTTGACATCCATGTGCATATTTTGGTTCAATCTGCAATGTGTGATTTTCTCCAGTGGTGAAATTCAAATTTCTTTACTACCGGTTCTGTGGGTATGACTTGGCAGGTGTGGCAGGGGAAGGATATTGCAAAATCTCCATTCCCTCTTCACTCCTGGGGGAAGGATATTGCAAAATCTCTATTTCCTCCTCACTCCTGGGGGAAGGATACTGCAAAATCTCCATTCCCTCCTCACTCCTGGGGGAAGGATACTGCAAAATCTCCATTCCCTCCTGGGAGAAGGATACTGCAAAATTCCCATTCCCTCCTCACCCCTGGGGGAAGGATTTTGCAAAATCTCCATTCCCTCCTGGGGGAAGGATACTGCAAAATCTCCATTCCCTCTTCACTCCTGGGGGAAGAATATTGCAAAATCCCCATTCCCTCCCCACTCCTGGGGGAAGGATACTGCAAAATCTCCATTCCCTATTCACTCCTGGGGGAAGGATATTGCAAAATCTTCATTCCCTCCTCATTCCTGGGGGAAGGATACTGCAAAATCTTCATTCCCTCCTCACTCCTTGGGGAAGGATACTGCAAAATCTCCATTCCCTCCTCACTCCTGGGGGAAGAATATTGCAAAATCTCCATTCCCTCCTCACTCCTGGGGGAAGGATACTGAAACATCTCCATTCCCTCCTCACTCCTGGGGGAAGGATACTGCAAAATCTCCATTCCCTATTCACTCCTGGGGGAAGAATATTGCAAAATCCCCATTCCCTCCTCACTCCTGGGAGAAGGATACTGAAACATCTCCATTCCCTCCTCACTCCTGGGGGAAGGATACTGAAACATCTCAATTCCCTCCTCACTCCTGGGGCAAGGATACTGCAAAATCTTCATTCCCACTCCACTCTGCGGCCAGCCAGAGGTGATATTTGCCAGTTCTCCAAACTACTCAAAATTTCCACTACCGATTCTCCAGAACCTGTCAGAACCTGCTGAATTTCACTCCTGATTGTCTCCCAACTTCTTAAAGAAACCATGATGGTTGGTGGGTGAGTGGAGATTAGATCATCTAGGCAATTAGAAAGCTACCATTCATCCTTCATGGACTCCCATAATCATGGTGGGATTTTGAAGGACATTTCAAGTTAATTTCCATATTGTGTTTATCCATGGATAAAATTGGAACCTTCTCCCTCAATGTTTCTCAACCTTAGCAATTTTAAGAGGTGTGGACTTCAAGCCCTAGAATTCCTCAGCCCGCTTTATTGAAGTCCATCAACATCTTCAAGTTGCCAAGATTGAGAAACAGTGTTGTAAGGTCCTCACCATCTTCTAAACTCTTCTCCACAGTCCTTTGAGTTCTTGATTTGTGTTGACCAAAGCTGGAGCACTGAATTCCATGTTTAAACCAGGAGTGTCCAAAAGTTGTTGGCAACTTTTAAGACTTGTGGACTTCAACTCCCAGAATTTCTCAGCCAGGAGTTGAAGTCCACACTGCTTAAAGTTATTAAGGTTGAGAAACTCTGTCCGGTACATACACCTGGAATTATAATACGAGATCTCTTAATAACAGGATGCTCACTGCTTCACTATTTCCTGAGTTTAAAACTACTGTTGTACTTGATAGTCACAACCTAAAAGCATATTTATCTTGGATTCGTGATCAGTGCTATTAGATTCATGTTACCGCACGAAACCCCAAGAATAGAACGGTCCTTTTAGCAAATCCAACTGAAATAGAAGCTGGGTTATTGTGTTTTATTTTATAGCGGTTTTTCTCAAGCTTGGCCACTAGAAGATGTGTGGACTTAAATTCCCAGAATCCCGCAGCCAGACATGCTAGCAGAGGAATTCTGGGAGCTGAAGTCCCCACATTTTCAAATGGCCAAGCTTAACAGAATAGCAGAGTTGGAAGAGACCTTAGAGGTTTTCTAGTCCAGCCCCCTGTTCCAGCGGGAAACCCTATATCATTTCAGACAAATCGTTTTCCAGTCTCTTCTTTAAAACTTCCAGTATTGGAGCATCCACAACTTCTGGAGGCAAGTCGTTCCACTGATTAATTGTTCTGTCAAGAAATTTCTCCTTATTTCTAAGTTGGATCTCTCCTTGATTACTTTCCATCCATTGCTTCTCGTTCTGCCTTCAGGTGCTTTGGAGAATAAGTTGACCCCCTTCTTCTTTGTGGCAGCCTCTCAAATATTGGAACACTGCTATCATGTCACCCCAGTCCTTCTTTTCATTAAACTACTAAAAAGATAAAGATTCCCCTCGCACATATGTGCTAGTCGTTCCTGACTCTAGGGGGTGGTGCTCGTCTCTGTTTCAAAGCCGAAGAGCCAGCGCTGTCCGAAGATGTCTCTGTGGTCATGTGGCCGGCATCACTAAATGCCGAAGGCGCACGGAACGCTGTTCCCTTCCCACCAAAGGTGGTTCCTATTTTTCTATTTGCATTTTTATGTGCTTTCGAATTGCTAGGTTGGCAGAAGCTGGGACAAATCACGGGAGCTCACGCCATTATGCGGCGCTAGGGATTCAAACCGCTGAACTGCCGACCTTTCTGATCGACTAGCTCAATGTCTTAGCCATTGAGCCACCCTATGTAAATTACTAAATTAATTAAACTACTAGACATATCCAATTTCTGAAACCATTCTTCATATCTTTTATCCTTCAGTTCCCTAATCATCTTAGTTGCTCTTCTAATCATTTTGTTGCTTGAGAAAAACTGCTCTGCATAAGTGTCATTTAAAATCCATGTTTTCAAGAAAGAAGGGGGAAAAAAAACCACATTAATTGAAAGCCCATCCACTTTAGGCTCCATTTTGTTTTCTTCTTTGTCCGAATGTACCAGGATGATTTAAAAGTTTTTCCACTTCTTCAAACAATTCCTGGTTGCTAAGACCTGCTTTCAGAAAGAGAGCTGTCTTGGTGTGCTCACTGTAATCCTTTTCAGTTTTCCTCTTAATTAGACCAATCAGGCTGTTTTTATCAAAATAAATAATCCACAAAGAGAGGGGAAAAAAGTCAGATAGAAACCTTAAAAGATAAGGGATCAAACATGTCAGTCAACCATAAATAAACCATCATTTTATGGCAAAAAGTCCACATTCCGTAGATTTCTCCAGTAATTGTGTTTCTCAAACCTAACATTTCAGCAACACTCAATATAATAGAACAGAAATTTTAAATCGGCCATTTCTTGAACAACTTTAGCCTCGCTGAACTTTAGTGAAAGCCTTTTGAGGAAACATTTGACAGTGATTGATAAAGGTGCTAAATCTAATAATTAGGCCGCTTGGCTCTTCATGGAGCTATATTTAGGTTTAGCTCTGGAAAGTGTCTGGCCTTCATTTTTCAGCCAGGAATAAAAATGTAGCACATCACTATTATTCTCATTTCTTCTCTTGCATGGGAAAAAAATAAAAATCATAGCTCAGTTTCAGCAATGTATATTTAACAGGCGAACCAAGCACGTTTCGAAAAGCAGATGCTGTCCAATCGCTCATCCTTTCCAGAATTGGAGACGTGGACGATGGGCTCAGGAACCCAGAGGAAAATTGCAAATGAAGTGCCGTCAAATCTTTTTTTTTTTTTCGATCGAGGTGTCCTACCTCAACTACTTTTAAGGCTTGTGGACTTCAACTCCCAGAATTCCGCAGCCATTATGGCTGAGGCAGTGGTGGGTTTCAAAAAAATTTCGAACCTACTCTGTGGGTGTGGCCTCCTTTGTGGGAGTGGCTTGCCGGCCGTGTGACCTGGTGGGAGTGGCTTGCCAACCATGTGTTTTCTCTCTCTCTCTCTCTCCTCTCTCTCTCCTCTCTCTCTCTCTCTCTCTCTCTCTCTCTCCTTCCTTCCTTCCTTTTGTCTCTCTGTCCCTTTTTCCTTTTTTTCTTTCATCTCTCTCTCACTTTTTGTTTCTTTTTTCCTTTTTTTCTTTATTTCTTTCTTCCTTTCTTTCTCTTTCTCTCCCTGTGTGAGTCTGTGTGTGTGTCTGTCTGTCTGTCAGTGGTAGGTTTCAAAAAATTTTCAAACCTACTCTGTGGGTGTGGCCTCCTTGTGGGAGTGGCTTGCCAGCCATGTGACCTGGTGGGAGTGGCTTGCCGGCCATGTGTTTTCTCACTCTCTCTCTCTCTCGCTCTCTTTCCTTCCTTTTGTCTCTCTGTCCCTTTTCCCTTTTTTTCTTTCATCTCTCTCACTTTTTTTCTTTTTTCTTTCTTCCTTTCTTCCTTTCTTTCTCTTTTTCTCTCTGTGTGAGTCTGTGTGTGTGTGTGTGTGTGTGTGTGTGTGTGTCAGTGGTGGGTTTCAAAAACTTTTTGGAACCTCTTCTGTAGGTGTGGCCTGCTTTCTGGTGGAACCTCTTCTAACTGGTTCGGTAGATTTGACGAACCGGTTCTACCGAACTGGTGCGAACTGGTAGGAACCCACCTCTGGGCTGAGGAATTCTGGGGAATTGAAGTCCCCAAGTCTTAAATTTGTCAAAGTTGAGCATCCCTGCTTTAGATATTCTTGGTGCTAAATCTGACCACGTTACATGTCTCTTATTAGATGTTGGTCTCGTAAGTTAAGACCTGGATTACTTTTTCCTCAGGATCCTTGATTGTTCTCATTTTGAGGAAGTTTCTCCTTAGTTCTAAGTTGCTTCTCTCCTTGATTTGTTTCCACCCGTTGCATCTTGTCCTGCCCTCAGGTGCTTTGGAGAATCTTCTCTGTGCCAGCCCCTTAAGTGGACTGAAGAAGCTTGTCACAGTTCCTACTGCTGAGCCAGGCACCACCTATTGTTTATATATGGCAGGTTAAGGTTTTGGGGGTTTTCCTGCCTAAGTGAAGACTCTTACTTGTCTCACCGCTGAACTGGATCAACCCATGAAACAAAAGTTGACTTCAGAAGTTGTGGGAGCTTCTTCCCCGGGAGCTTTCAAAAAGAGACTGGACTGCCACCTGTCAAAAATGATGTAGGGTCTCTGCTTGGGCAGGGGGGGTGGACTGGATGACCTACAAGATCCCTTCCAACTCTGTTAATCTGTATCTATCTTGGAAAGGAGAGAGGAGATGGAAGGAGAAGGCAAAGAAAGAAAGGAAAGGAGAGAGGAGAGGAAAGGAAAGGAAAAGAAAGGATTGCAAAGGAAAAAGGAAAGGAAAGAAGGAGCAGGAAAGGAAAAGAGAGAGGAGAGGAAAGGAAGGAATGGAAAGGAAAGGAAGAAATGGAAAGGAAAGAAGGAGCAGGAAAGGAAAGGAGAGAGGACAGGAAAGGAAGGAATGGAAAGGAAAGGAAGGAAAGGAAAGGAAAGGAGGAGAAGGAAAGGAAAAGAGAGAGGAGAGGAAAGGAAGAAATGGAAAGGAAAGGAAGGAATGGAAAGGAAAGAAGGAGCAGGAAAGGAAAAGAGAGAGGAGAGGAAAGGAAGGAATGGAAAGGAAAGGAAGGAATGGAAAGGAAAGAAGGAGCAGGAAAGGAAAAGAGAGAGGAGAGGAAAGGAAGGAATGGAAAGGAAAGGAAGGAATGGAAAGGAAAGAGGAGCAGGAAAGGAAAGGAGAGAGGACAGGAAAGGAAGGAATGGAAAGGAAAGGAA